>NC_089846.1:143465568-143690568 GCF_035609145.1 Eleutherodactylus coqui
GCTGGTGCAGGGCGGGGACGGCACACCGGGAAAAATAGTGGCGACTGGGAACCGAGTAGCGCGGGACCACCGCCACCATCATGTTTTTGAAAGCCTCCATTTTCACAAGCCTGTATGGCAGCATTTGCAGGCTGATTAATTTGGCAATGTGCACGTTTAAAGCTTGCGCATGCGGGTGGGTGGCGGCGTATTTCTGCTTTTGATCCAACGCTTGTGTTAGCGACAGCTGAAAGCTGCACTGAAAGACATTGCTGGATGGAGTGGAGGACCATGGAGGTGAGGGTGTGGGTGCAGGCCGGGAGGCGCTCATGCCTGCGTCCTGGGAGGGGGATTGGATCTGTGTGCCAGGTTGTGGCACAGGGGAAGAGGGAATGGTGTGACCCAGAGGTGGTGAATGTCCTTAATCCTACCATCATATGCCTGCGCATGCTGGTTGTGGTCAGGCTGGTAGTGGTGGCTCCCTGGCTGATCTTGGTGCGACACCGGTAGCACACCACTGTTCGTTGGTTGTCTGTGCTCTCACTAAAAAACGTCCACACCTTTGAACACCTAGCCTTCTGCATGGAGGCTTGCCACGAGGGGGTGTTTTGGGAAACAGTTGGGGGATTCTTCGCTCTGGCCCTGCCTCTACCCCTGGCCACTCTACTGACTCTTCCAACCTGTCTTGCTGCTTCACTTGCCTCCCCCTCTGAAGCCCTGTAATCAGTAGGCTTAGCAAACCAGGTGGGGTCAGTCACCTCATCGTCCAGCAGCTCTTTTTCCGAATCCTCTGTGCACACCTTCACTTGGACGCCCGCGTCCGTGTCCTCGACCCTTTTTTCCTACTCCTAATCATGGCGGATTAAGAATAGAGCAGGGCCCAAATAAATTACCCCACTGCACAGCGCTGAGAACTGTGACTAATTCACCACACACAGAGACTTGTAGATAGCGGAGGCTCTATGCTGTGACTTGAAAAAATTAACCCGCTGTCTTGCTCTGATACCTAGGGGTAATTTACCGCTCGCAGAGACTTGTAGATAAGAGAGGCTGTATGGAGTGGGAGAAGACTCCAAAGCCAGTAAATAGTGCTGGTAACGGCGGCTATCTCAACCCCACCAAGGAAAGGGTATTGTGAGATGCTCTGCACAGTGGCAGAGCTGAACTAGTTTGCAGTGGCCCAGGAAATATTACAGTACTGTTTAGGGGTGAGACCTCTGTCTAATGCACTGCAGACATAGAACAATATAACTGAAATAGTTTGCAGTGGCCTAGGAAATTTTAGAGTGCAGTTTCACGGTGAGAGCTCGTTGTAAGGCACTGCAGACATGCTGAGAATGCTATAACTGCAAGGCTGGAAATAGGCCTAGATGCGTAATACAAAAGTTGGTGCACTACTGCTCCCAGCCAGCCACAAGTATAATGCACACGGTGAGATGTAGCCCTAAGAAGGAGCGTTGGGGTTCTTGCACAGAGGATCAGGAGTCCTGTAAAACTTTCCCTATATAGGAAGCTCTGTCCCTAAACTCTGCATAATACACTGCAGACTAAGGGCGCCCACCCACTGGCCGTTTTCGGCGCATTTTTCGCGGCGTTTTCGCGGCTTTTTCGCGCCTTTTCCATTAATTTCCATTGACATTCATGGGTGCATTAAGAGAAAAATAAGGACACATATGCAACTGACAGTTCCTATGTTAAAAATCGCAACGGACCGAGAAAAAAAAACGCCAGTGGACAGGAGTACATTCAATTCTAATTGCTCTTGAGAAAAAACGCAAAGAAAAAAAAATCGCCAGTGGGTGGGCGCCCTAAGAATGCTGTAGCTGAAATGGCCTGCACAGCCTGAGATGCTTAAAAAAAAAAAATGGTGCACTACTACTCCAAGCCATCCACAACAATAATGCACACTATGAAGAGTAGCCCTAAGAAGGACCATTAGGGTTCTTGAAGACAGGATCCAACGCTAACACTGTCCCAGTATAAGCAGCAGCACTTTCCCTGACCTCTGCCAGCATGCGTCTGAGGCGAGCGGCGGGCAGGACCAGTTTAAGTACTCGGCGGTCACCTGATCGGCCCAGCCACTCACTGCTGTTGGCGGGCAGAGGGTTGGCACGTCACAGCAGGAAGTGGTAATGCCTTCCCCGCATGTTTTTTAGCTAGAAAATGGCGCTAAACATGCGGGGAAGGAAATGCAATTGACTTGAGTACCGCGTGGTGTTCGTCTCGAGTAACGAGCATCTCGAGTACCCTAATACTCAAACGCGCATCAAGCTCAGATAAGTGTGCTCGCTCATCTCTAGTTACTATTTTTCTACAATAAAAACACCTTAAAAAATTTACATCGCCATCAATTTAGCCCATACACATAGAATATTTATCCTTGGATTTTTTTTTGTTCGTTTGTTTTCATCATTCACCATGTGAGATAACAGACATAATATTTTTATTATAGATCCTTATGAACGTAGTGATGTATGTTTTTTTGCTACAAGCGTTACCCTGATTATAATAAGTAATCATCTATAATCTTTGGGACAACCTGGCAGTAAGGCCTCGTTCACACAAGCGTTGTTTTGTACGCACGTATGTGCGTGCAAAACAGTACTGCACGGACGTGCAGAAAAAGAGGGTGAACGAACCTGCGTGCCCATTGCTTTCAATGGCGCCGCCGTTGCTGCCTGGCGGCCCCATTGGAAGCCATAGGATGCCAGCAACCCCTGCAGTGATTTTTGGGGACGGGCTTTAAATATAAGCCCCTCCCTAGAAATTATCCCTAGCTTGTATAAAATATATATATCTCCACCGCTCTTAGGACTCAGTTCGTCTAGCCGCTTGGCTCGCCGGCACTGTAGTGAAGCTCTTTCAGCAGGTGGGGGATTTAAAATCCATGCCTCTTGAAAGGGCTGCATCTGATTGGCTGAGCGCTGTGACCAATCACAGGCAGCGCTCAGCTGTCATTCAATGAATGAAAGCAATGGGCACGCAGCTTCATTCATGCACTTTTAGAACACATCCGTGTAGCGCTGTTTTGCACGCACATACGCATTTCTGTTTATCTCACTTCTGCAAAACAGAAATGAAAAGTAATCAAAAAGTCATTAATGCTTCAAAATGGTACCAAGAAAACTGCAAGACCTCATACGGCTCTGTTGAAGGAAAAATAAAAATGCTGCGATCCTGGAATGTGGTCACACACAAAAAGCATTATAGTTATTAAAGTTATATCCCTAAGGGTTTAAGAATACTCTAAAGACGACTGAGTTCTGTGCCAAATATACTGTATTTACATGAGACATTCAAAATTTCCAATTAAAAAGTGACATTTTTGGGAGGGTTTTCCTAGTTTTAATGTGACAGTTAGGGGTTTAAACTCAGCATTGTCCTACTCACAAAATGTTGCATGAAGAAACACAAGGGTAATTTTACATTTATCTCCTAATGTGTTTACCAATATATATATATACAAAGTCCATGGTGCACCACATGTATCAGAATAGTCTGGCACTTTGTATCTACTCTGTGTAGGAGTATACAGCAAACAGCCATCCCCCTCTATATTAGGAGGTTGTGTGAGTGGCTGTCTCATTGGTGTCCTCCACAGGTGTAACTGGCTCCCTCATTTGGTAGTTTGGCAGCCTGCATGCTGAGGTGGTGCACATATTTGCCCTTCTGTATCAGTAAGTTTATGGTCATTTTCAGGGATTATTTATTTTTAGATTTCCCTTTCTGTGATACATATCTCCTAATGTATGTAGCAATATATAGAAAGTCCATGGTGCAGCTGAGTACATTGGTTAGGAGGCTTGTCGGAATCTGAGTGTGGCTTATGAAGATCATTCCACTACTGAGAGAGTCTGAAGTGATCGATCAGCTGCTTTTACCATGGGACAACCTCCTTTGGCCTGACACCATACAACCAGCTCTGCCAAGTTTCCTGACTACATGCTGAATGTTGTTTGGGATTTCCTATCCTTCTGTGAGATGGGAGCATACTATATCCCATTCATCCCCAAGCTGTGGCTCTTCAGCTATTGTGAAATTATAACTCCCAGCATACCCTAAAGCCAGAGACTGGTTTGAGGCGATTATGATTTATGGACAACAATGCAAAATGCAATAAGCATGCAGATCCTTTTGCTGCTCCAGAACCCCCATGACAACACTTCCTGCCTAAGCTATAGCTTGTGATTGGGCTATTGTGTGAATCCATTTCCCTATTTTCTTCACTTTCCGCATGTACTGTATACACTCAACATGTCTACTATTGAAAACAAACTTGACTCCAAATTGTAACACACATATATAGATGTCCAGTTTGTAAAGTTTTAGTTCAAGAGAAAATGTGGGTAAAAATGTACATCCGATACAGACCATATAGATGCTGTATGGGGTTTGCAGTATGTAAATATGACATGAACATTGAATATACCCAGAAAGCAAAAAGAACAGCATACAATCCCACTGGGTTCCCGACACATATCTGTTACTGCCCGATGAAGGGTTACTATGTCTAAAACATTCCATGAAAATTCTATGCACTGGTCTTCTTTGGGTACAATAAAATCACTCTAAGCATTTTATCCCATGGATGTGCTTTACTGCTTCTTGCTTTCTTTGGATTTTCTGGTTTGGCAGCGGTCAGCTGATGAAGAACGTGCACCCACACATCCTGCAGGAATGAGCTGTGCTGCCTGAACCCCCATTACGGATTGGCAATATATGTTGAATTTATTCCTGGCAAACATTTACGTAGGTGAACTTCCTTCTGCTCTGGCGGACACTTTGTTTGACTACAGCAGTACATTGTGTCTATTTGCTTAATCTTTGGTCATAGGTCATATCACATATTTCAAAGCTTAGTCCTGTATGACTGTATTCCATTTCTCAATATACCTGGAAACAGTTAGCACATTTGTGCTTCATCCCTAAAGCCAAAGTCTCACCATAAACACCATTATTATTATTATTTTTCTATGTTAAATAGGTTCACAATTCTGTGACTATGTTATGTATTTTTTTATAGTGGTCAAAGCTCCTTTTTGTCATACAACGCTGATTTTATAGCTATTTTATGCTGTTATGCGTCTTACACATTTTCTTCCTTTGCAGATGGTGTCGATGGGATGATATATTTATATATTTGTAGTCTATATTCTTCCTTTTACTATCTTCTTAATATGACCATGATAAATATTGCATTGCAAGGTGCAGTATGGTTCTCTGGTGAATTAGTTGTCCAAAATGGGGAGTAATGGCCCTAAACACCATAATCGACAGGGAACTTCACAATAATTATTCCACAACCAGCATGGCATACATTATGTGAAGGGATTGTCCTCCAGAGTGTGTAGAAGTCTGTGGAGCAAGTTAGGAGGGTTAGCTGATTCTGTAATTGGTGTATGCTTTGCCTACGTGTACCTTTGTACCTTTGTAATGGAGGTGCAATGCTGTTAAACCAACACCTTGATGCTATCTCTCCATTATTGAAACCATGTTGAATTTGCTGCTTCTATTACTTGAATATAACTTTGTGTATAATGTCGTTTACTAGTGACCTCTAGTGTTAGCAATGCTACATTACTGTGTGAGGGGCTGTGTATGCAAATAAAGAAGATGGAACAATACCTCTGTAATGCCACATATTGGATGGCAGCATTCCATATGTCAAGAATCAAACTGGGGTCCTCCTGCACTTCAGCCAGTGGCACTCACTACTGAGCTATGCAGCCTGTAGACAGTTCCCTTGCATGACTCTTAACCCTAGTCCCTGATCCCAGTTACTTAGTTCCTGTCCCCTGGTCCTGACCCCACCTCTGTTCTTGATTACACTTCCTATAAACGCCTGGCCCTGCCACTCCCTCGGTGCATTATTATTCTGCTCCACAGCACCATTTGATCAAGCTCCACTTGCCTGTTCCTCTGCCATTTCTGCAAGACCTCCTGATTGTCGTGGATTTATTTCGGGGTCCACGGCGTAATCAATAGGAATGTTTAGACCCTTGGAAGAGATCACAAGGAGACAAGACTGTCAGTGCAAAAAGTCTTCCTGACTCTGTTTATTAGTAGGCGTAAAGCATCTTTTATAGCATTAAGGGTTAATTGCCCTTTATGGGCAGCAGGAAGCAATACGTGGTTGGAAATCGAAGTATGGGATTGGGTGGTCAAAATATGGTCTTTTTGCATCCGGTCCTACGTGAGTTGCTGTTGTCATGGACGTCCGACATCACGTGTTTTCAGATGAAGAGCCAGCGCCATCTTTCTGAGTTTGATGGAGGGGGCAGGGGCGGGAATGAGCAATGTGTTGTCAAATGACACCTGAGGGTTATGTGCGGGTAAAAAATGTGCCCTGAGGTTATGAGCGTGTGTTTCTATCAAGCTGCATATTCTGATAACGGTTAGCAGTACAGGCACATTCCACTGGCTCAGATAGTGAAATAGACATTTCACCTTGCATACACATAAATACATATATATAAATATATATATATATATATATATATATATATATATATATATATATATATATAAATATATATATATATATATCCTCCACAACCCCCCCTTGAAACTGTCTGTTTTACTAACTGTCCCCACACTACCCTGGAGTCCTCAACGGTTGACCCTCCTCGACGTCCCAGATCGAGGCAGGCCCTTCGAGCCAACCAAGGCAAGCTCTCCGGGGCTACCACAGCGTTTTTCATTGCCCTTGCGACTGGACCACACCTGAGTCCCCCGTAGCCACTGACTCGTTTCAAGGAGGGTGATCTGGCCCTAAGGGGAGTCTTTTGTAGACAGGGTCAGAGGCTTCAACAGGGTGTGAGGCTTGTTCACATTCTCTGAAGACACATTCAGCAGGTTTATGGTGGTGGGAGCAGCACTGGCAGCAGCGGTTTTACAAGTCCTCTGGATACAGGGGATTACACAGCAAGCTACAATGATAAAGACAATTAATACACACAGGACAGCGATCCCTACTTGGGCCCTGCTTCCATGGGTCCTGGCTGGTCAGCAATTCCCTCTAAGGCATCTCTGATGTAATTTACGAATCTCTCTTGGTTATAATAGATGTAGTTTAACCAATCTACGTTTTTATTAACAGGGACAATGGTGAATAACGACTCTCGTCCTGCTTTAACCTGATCCCTGGCTTTATATTCATCTGATACCCCCTAGGCACCCCTATGGCATCTATGTACACATGAGGGTCAAAGCTACCACCTGCAGTCTCGACTTCTCTTTTTGTGTGGGTGTTTGTTCTCTGCGGCATTGTTAGGTAGTATGTGCAAGGGCATTAAGGCTTTTCAGAGGGCACATTCTCCAATCCAGTCCCCTTTGAGTCTGGTGCGTATCTTCCTGTCACCACCCACCCACCAATAGACATCTCCTAGGGACTGGACTTGTCTCCGTGCTGGGGTGCCATCCTTCCGAACAGCACAGTACCCATCTGTGAAGTTCCCTAGGAATCTACCATTGCCATAATGGTAAAAGCAGGTGTAGTCTCCTGGGTATATCACAATCCCCTCCCCTGGGTGTGGTACTTTAGTAATAATGGGGTACTCTTCCTTCCATCTTTTACAGCCTGTCCTATTGGTGGTGGTGTTAGTATAGAGGCTGAGAGAATAGGGAAGAACTGTTGTATTTGGACTTAAATGGGTGTTTTCTAGCAATTTTCTTCACATAAACCCAATCTCCGGGGAGCAGGTCATGGGTCCCTGTGTCAGACTCTGGATCTGGAAGGGAAGTAAACACTCGAGAATATACATTAGTTAAGTATTTTGTGAGAGCAATAACAATTTGTCAAGCTACCATGCTACATCTGGAGTTATCTTGGTAAATAGCCTTGCCTTGAGGTCGACCCAAAAGTACACCATATGGGCTGAGGCCAATTCAGTCAGATGTGTACCTTCCGGAAAAGAGTACCAAGGGGAGGCACTCGGTCCATGGTCTACTGAGCTCTGCCATGGCCTTCTGAATCGTGGTTATTAAGGTGCCATTTAAACTTTCTGCTCTACCTGTTACGGTACCCGTGGGGTGCTTAGGTATGCACGGTGTGGGGTTCCCTGATCTACCCCCACACCACTGGCCCTTCCTGGAGATAGCCCTGATGGTGGACACGTCCAGGCCGCCAACTCTGACCCTACGCTTACTAGGGGGGACAGGCAGGGACTGCAGTACCTATGCAAGAGACAACTACCCACTAGCACCGACAGGAAAGGCAGATGACACGAACCAACACAAAACAATACAAACAGAACAGAGGCAAATGGTAAGGCCTGGCTGATAACAGTGAGGTCTAGTAGATAAACTGACAGAAGCAGGACACCAAACGAGGCAGATAGGCTAGAAGACTGAGGGAATGGCACAAAGTACCAGGGCCAGATTACCAGCAGGTCAGAGTAGCTGGACAACTCAGCAGACACTGAAAACTGAAAATAAAAACAAGGTCTAGCGGACAGGCCTGGCAGATAACAGAAAGTAAAGCAGACAATAGCACGGTCAAACGGACAAGAGAATCAGAACATCAGAACATAAAAGCAAGGGCTTGTGGACAGGAAAATCAGAACAATAATCGGCAACTCCCAAGCAGCATGAGCTGGATCTTATAGGGAGGCGGAAGGAGCCGATAGGTGGATAGACCTGTCAATCACCAGCACACATCTCAGACACCTAGGAGGGTAATTCACCTGACTGAAAGGCACAGGAGATGTTAACCCTGGCTCGTCTGGACACAAAGAGGTGTACTGTCAAGGTTAACTATGAGTAGACAGGAGTAACACTACCACTGCTTTGTGGATGGTAGAGAGTATAAAAGGCCAGTTCTATCCGCAACATTTTCATTACTTTCTGCAACACTTCTCCCGTGGAGGGAGTCCCTTGGTCACTCTCAGTTGTCTCTGGTACTCTGTACCTGTATTTCACCTCAGAGGTCAGTTTTTGTTGGTGGCATTTGTGGGCAAGTATGTCAGACTGGCTACCCTGAGAACAGGTCTAGGCAGACCAGACCGAACTTGTACCTGCGCGCCCTTGGCAGTTGGAAGTAGTCTACTTGAAGACGCTGGAACGGGTAGTCAGGACGAGGGGTGCACTGCATGGGAACCTGTACAGACCTAGCCACGTTGTTCTGTGCAGAAATCAGGCAGCCCTGTGTGTGTGTGGCTGCCGTGATGCTAAATTCTGGTGCAGACCAGGGACTAGCGGCCACAGCTGTTTGTGACAGGTGTGTATTTTCATGGGAGGCCGAAGCCATGGCCATGACAGGATAGGGGCCTGTGGGAGACAAGGCTTGTGGGATACCATCCATTTATCCACAGGTGTCTCTTTGCCCCTCTTTAGTCGCCTTTTGTAATTGAATCAACAGGTCATAATCCACCGGGGGTGTCATCTGAGGGGGTAGCTGTACCGCCCCAATCCCTGAAGGATCAAGTCTGGGCTTCTGTGTGGCTGTCTTCACAGCCTGATCAGCTGGGTGATTTATGGTTGCCTCAGGTGCCATCCATGGAGTTGCCTTTTGTTGCACTTTTAGGCCACTCTCTTGGGCAGCAAGAGGGCTTCCATCGGTGCTGGTACACCTTTACTGTTTCTAATTTATTTACTGTTTATTTACTCAAGAATGACCTGACTCTCCAGATGTGTCCGTAGTCATGAGCAATGCCATAGGCATAGCGGGAGTCTGTGTAGACATTAGGTTAGAAGAGGTACGGCTTTGACTACATCCTGTGAAGAGAGCTCAACATAACTTGTGTAGAACCTGCTTTCTTGACCATACCTCGATCCATCCACAAAGAGTGCAAAATCAGGGTTATCTAATGACTGATCAACATGACTGAATCCTCTGTCTCCTGGGCCATTAGCTAGTACATAGTCATGTCTATCAATCTGAAAGAAAAAACTATCAGGTGATTATTCCCACTTCCGCCCCTTTCTCCAGTGGCAGCAAGGTAGATGGACTGAGAGCGCTGTAACACTGGCAAGTTCAGTGACATGAACAGGGTGCACTGTAGGTAAAAGTGAAGCAAAATTTTAGCGAAAACCTATGACAGTGTTCTAAATACACAGTGTTCTAAACTTACTTATTTATTCCTCTGCTGCTAGGTCTGTACCTAACTGAGAAAAAGGGCTAATGGAAGGCACTCAGTCCAAGGTTTGCTGTTTCCTCCATTGCCTTTTGTATCTTAAATTTCAGAGTACCGTTCATCCTTTCTACTTTCCCACTACTCTGTGAATAGTAGGGTGTGTGAAAGGCCTGGGATATACCCAGAGCAGACATGATGTATTGCATTATTTCACCTGTGAAGTGTGTACTTTTGTTTGACTCAATCACTTCCGGTACCCCGTATCTGCAGATTACCTTGTTCATGAACTTCTGTGTGGTTACCTGCTTATTTACCTTGGTAACAGGGTAGGCCTCCAACCTGAAAAGACATCAACAACAGCAAGCACATATTCATATTTCCCAACAAGTGGAAGCTGAATGTAGTAAATTTTCACTCTCTGAAACGGTTAGAGAGGTCTAGGCAAGTTTTATGTGGCCAATTTACTTCTGCCCTGCTCCCTTATGGCACAGATCATGCAAGATTGGACAAATAATGCAGCAGCTGCAGAGAACCCATGAGCCACCCATCCTCGTTCAAGCATTGACGTCATTGTTGCTTTCCGTGCATCAGCTGGGCCATCATGGGACATAGGGACCGTGGTAGGCAAGTTCTGTTGACTGTTCGCCATACGCCGTCCTGTTCTGCTTCTCTCAATTTTAGTCTATTTTTCCTTTTCTTCCTTGCTAGCTTGTAACTGTAAAGTCCTTAGCCTATCAATGTGCAAAGTTTTGTCAATGTCCAAAGTTTGTCAGTATCTTATTTTATTCCACGGCTTGAGGGCCGCTGTCTTTGCTGTGCTTTCTATGATCACGTTGCCTCTTGCTTCTCCAGTGTAGGAATTGGTGTGAGCTCTCCACTTTATCAGGTAGGAGTAGGGCCTCCATGAGACTCTGCACCGCTGCACCATTCTTAATTGGCTGTCCTGTTGAGGTAAGAAACTGTCTGGCCTTCCATATTGGGCCATAATTATGAGCTATGCCAAATGCATACCGGGAATCAGTGTAAATGTTTGCCATCTTACCTTTCGCCACTCTACTTGCCTCAGTGAGGGCCTTCAGTCCCGCTTCTTGTGCTGTGACATGTGGAGACAAAGCTTCTGCTTTTAGGAAAAAGATGCTATGAGGCAAGAAGATCTGATAGGCCAGAGATTAGTGCTTGGGTTGCACTTGTGTGCATATACTCTGGATGTCATGAGGGGTGAGGACCACTAGGGGGTAGTCCAGAACCGTAACCTTGTTCCCCTTGGTGGAGGTCATGGACCATGCGGTAGGTGTCTACATGGACACCTCTTTGTGTCTTTTCTTGACTGAAAAGAGGGGTGTTTGCTGGAGGATGTATCTTGCGCAAAACCCCCATTGGAACCTAGTCTCCCACTTGTCCCCCAACAACATTTTCTTGCGGGAAACAAAAGGGATACTGTTTGACCCAGGGGTGTGTATCCTGGTTTCAAATATACTATCATAGGGGATACATTCAATTTCTCTATGTCTGTTTTCGAGGTGGCCAACAATTTGTCTGGACCTGCGGAAAGCTGATTTTCTGCAGCAGCTGTCAGGACAAACACATGAGCTGGATCCACCAAGAGAGCAGTTCGTTTACAAAACTCTTCTGAAGCGGCACCTGAGGTCTCAACCCGTACCGATCTATCCGGTGAGAATTTGATGGATGCAGATAAGGCTTGTAAGATGTTAGCGCCAAAAACAGAGACATGAGTTACAACAGGGCAGAATAATCTGCAAACATCTATCCACATTGGAAATGTGATATACTTTAAGCAATTCATTATTATCTGATCCTGCCTGCAATGTCTCATTAAATTTTAGACAAAAAAAAACCCTTTTTCTGACTGCCCAAGATTCTCACCCCCCTTTGTGGACAAGAGAGGGATGACCCATTACATACTTTTACATCATCTAGTTCCATCCCTTCGATTCTGATCACAATCAAGTAAAATCTTATGCAGAGGGGCAAGGGGTCAATATCTGCATCACACATTTTACATTCATCACAGTCTGAACACTGGTCATTAACTCTCATCCATCCATGTGGTCAAGTCGGTCTCTCTCATTCAAATGTTAATAACCCTATGATTTGCCACACACACAACATTTACTGCTGTTACGGAGTTCAGGAAACTGTGGATACACTGCACCAACCAGACCAGCTAAGGACAGTCCCTGAGCGGTTGGTAGCTGACTCCTCAGATAGATGGACTTTAGACAGGGAAAGTGGAACTGACCTTTGGCTGCAGAGAGAATGGCAGACCCCTACCTATAAGCAGAGTGACCACCCTCATAAGAGCAGCCCTGCGCTGGAACCTCAGGTCTGACTATCCTTAAAGGGGTGAAACTCAGGACCAGAAGGAACTGTCATCAGACAAATGCAGAAAAACACACATAGACAGAACTGGCGACCATGCCAGCTCAAACACATAAGTATGGGATTGTTCACACAGGACACAATAGGATGCACACCGTTCACACCAGGACATAACACGTATGTTGCACAGCAAGACATACAGATATGCAGCAAGACATACACAGGCACAACACAGGGAAGGCTGAGTGTGATAAACAAATAGACATCAGTTGAAAGACATTGAGGTGACTGTTATAATGTTATAAAGTACATTATTCTATTGATATGAGATTGTGAATGAGTGCTATTTTTGAAAAATTGTGTGACAAAGTTTGCTGGGTGACTGAGATATAATTTCTATCTTCCTTATTTGCTGAAGCTGTTATTTGCTATATTAAACACTGATGTATTTTCCAATGGCCATGATGGACTATGCAGTTGGTCTCTGTCTTTTGACCCTGAACAAAGAGTAAAGTCTGAGAATGAGAGCCCCCATTTTTTTCAAAATAACTGACTGTTATCTCTCTCTGCACTGCTACTTTGAAAGATATTAGAAAGCAGCCAAAATATTCAAACAACTTTAAATAAAATTAATCATTAGTAATTACAAGAGGTATATGAATAGAATATGAAACACAGATTTTAACAAAGTTGTTTTAGTTTAAAGGGGTGGTCTCGCGAAACCAAGTGGGGTTATACACTTCCGTATGGCCATATTAATGCACTTTGTAATGTACATTGTGCATTAAATATGAGCCATACAGAAGTTATTCCACTTACCTGTTCCGTTGCTAGCGTCCTCGTCTCCATGGTTCCGTCTAAATTCGCTGGCAGCTTGCTTTTTTAGACGCGCTTGCGCAGTCCGGTCTTCTCCATTCAGCACGAGCCGCTTCAGTGTGCTCCCCGCTACAGCTCTTCTGCGCATGCGCAGACGAGCTGTCACTGCTCGGGAGCGCGCTGAAGCGGCCATTCTGCACCATCCTCTGTTAGAGGAAGGTGCAGAAACTGGAGCTGCCCAGCGGAGAAGACCAGCCCAGCCCAGCCGCCCCGAGAAGCCTCCCAGGTAAGTGATGGGTCGGGGGGGGGGCTGCCGCTGCGCCGGGCTGCGCCGGGGGGGGCTGCCGCTGCGCCGGGCTGCGCCGGGGGGGGCTGCCGCTGCGCCGGGGGGGGGGGGGGCTGTCGCTAGGCCGGGGGGGCTGCCGCTGCGCCGGGGGAGCTAGCGCTAGGCCGGGGGGGCTGTCGCTAGGCCGGGGGAGCTAGCGCTAGGCCGGGGGGGGCTGTCGCTAGGCCGGGGGGGCTGCCGCTGCGCCGGGGGAGCTAGCGCTAGGCCGGGGGGGCTGTCGCTGCGATGGGGGGGGCTGTCGCTAGGCCGGGGGGGCTGTCGCTAGGCCGGGGGGGCTGCCGCTGCGATGGGGGGGGCTGTCGCTAGGCCGGGGGGGCTGCCGCTGCGCCGGGGGAACTAGCGCTGGGGAGCCGGGGGCTAGCGCCGCTTACCTGCTGCCTGGCGGTGGGCGTCTGGTCGGCGGCTGCGATGCGTCCGGTTGCCATGGAGACACAGCTGGCGGCGTCTCGGGAGCGCGCACGTCGGGCTGAAGCAAGGGCTGTACACTTTGGGAGAAGAACCGGCGGCCATCTTTGGAAAAGTTTTTAAAAGTTGCTGAAACGCTGGAACAGTGAGTAGAAACCGGCTTTAAAAGTCATTTAAACGGGTGCTTAGTTTTGTATGCTGAATAAGGGGGACTGGGCAAAAAAAAAAATTAACTGCTTCCTCGAGACATCTCCTTTAACTATTCCCTGCAGTTAAATTCTTACAGAAAAAAAACATATGCTAGGAGCTTCTGACTAACCATTTAGTACATCACTGAACGTCTATTTGTGACCTCAGACCACAGCAAGAATGTAGCTTAAAATTCCTATCTTCCCTGCCTTCTAAGACAGTATAATTCATTAAATTACAAGCTTCTATTCTCTTAAAGCAACGAAAGCTACTTTCCAAGGTTAGTATCACATTTCCCTCTTATCTCTTGGCCCTGAAGGAGATCTATCTTTCTCTTACTAAAAGCAAGCTCAGTTAACCATTTGTATGTATATATATATATATATATATATATATATATATATATATATATATATATATATATACACACACACACATATACATACATCCATATCTACCTACCTAGTATTGTACACCTTTTCCTATATATCTATAGGTGACATAATCACATATTGATCCTCTCTCTCTGCCACCAAATCACATGCCTTGTAACCTTTCTCTCCGCTATGCTTGTTCCCCATATTTCTCTCACCACCTGACCATCAATGTAACGTTCAATAGATACTTTCCCAATGCCAGGCACAATATATCACGTCTTGTACTTTCAAACAATTCAGCAGCAACACAGGTTAGCAATCTGCCTTTACTAGAAGGGATCCAATAATACACATTTAACCTATACACTTTGATCTGAGGACAGTCCTCTACCAGTGGGCCAATCCCACAACGAGCCATTGTGTATGGGGCATCAATCTTGGCTATAACCCAACCAATGCGTACTTATTGCCAACAACAATCCCTTCTTACAGTTTGAGCAGGACATACATACACATAGACACATAGACTTAGCACTGGTATAATTGGGGTTGCCTCACTACCCTGCCGGGAGTGACCAGGTTGACTCATTTCAACCCTAACACCGTCCGTCAGCACCCTCTCTCTCTCCAGAGAAACTATTGGTCTCTCCCCGGAGAAGAGTCTGTTTGGACACACCGTCTGCCAGCACCCTCTATTTCCCCGGAGAAACCACCTGTTCCTCCCCGGAGAAGAGTCTATCAAGACAAAGTCAATAAATTTTACCCTTTATTTGTATAGTGCCAACATATTCCGCAGCGCTTACATAAACAGGGGGAATACAGAAAGACAAAAATTACAGAGTCACGGTTACATAGTAATCAGTTGATGGAAACAATAGGGGGTGAGGGTCCTGCTCCAACGAGCTTACATACTACGAATAGTAGGGTGATACAGAAGGTAAGGGGGCTGGAGATGTGCACGGTATGGCGAAGTGGAGAGTAAGCGATGTTATACACATAGACAATGGTCAGACATTTGGCCGTGTGACGGCAGAAACGGTATAACTGCAGGAGCGGTTTATGATGGCTAGCAGGGATTGCAGTCAGTAGGACAGAGAGCATGTTATCAGGCGGAGTACAGAGGGGTTTGTTTAGGGAATGCGGTGTGCCTCCCTAAAGAGGTGCGTTTTTAGAGCACGCCTGAAGTTCTGCGAGTCCTGGATTGCTCGGGTAGCCTTTGGTAGTGCGTTCCAGAGGATTGGTGCTGCTCTGGAAAAGTCTTGGAGGCGGGAATGAGAAGTTCGAAATAGAGGGGCACTCAGTCTGGTTTCGTTAGCAGAGCGGAGAGCCCGGGCTGGGTCATGGATTGAGATGAGGGAGGCAATATAGGGTGGTGCTGCACTGTGGAGGGCTTTGTGGATGAAGGTAGCGAGTTTAAATTGAATTCTGTATTTAACGGGCAGCCAGTGCAGTGACTGGCACAGGGCAGAGGTGTCCGAGTAACGGCTGGACAGGAAGATGAGCCTGGCTGCCGCATTCAGGATGGATTGGAGAGGGTAGAGTCTGGTGCAGGGGAGGCCGATCAGCAACGAGTTGCAATAATCGAGCCGGGAGTGGATGAGGGCAACAGTAAGCATTTTTAACGTGTCTGCAGTGAGAAAAGAGTGGATTCTTGCGATGTTCTTAAGGTGCAGCTGACATGTTCGGGTGAGAGATTGGATGTAGGGGGTAAATGTTAGATCAGAGCCGAATATGACCCCAAGGCAGCGGGCATGTTGCCTAGGAGTTATGATGGCGCCACACAGAGATGGAGATGTCAGGATGAGGTCAGTTAGTGGAGGGTGGAAATACCAGTAAGTCAGTTTTAGAGAGGTTTAGTTTTAGGTAGAGAGAGGACATAGTGTTAGAGACAGTGGACAGACAGTCGGTGATGTTTTGGAGGAAAGGTGCAGAGATGTCACAGGAAGAGGTGTATAGCTGGGTGTCGTCAGCATACAGGTGGTATTGGAGGCCAAATCTCCTGATGGTTTGTTAAATAGGGGCTGTGTAGAGAGAGAAAAGAAGGGGGCCGAGGACCGAGCCCTGGGGGACCCCAACAGCAAGGGGAAGAGGAGAGGAGGTAGAGTCAGCAAAGGAGACACTGAAAGAGTGGTCAGATATGTAGGAGGAGAACCAGGAGAGAGCAGTGTCCTTTAGGCCAATGGAGCAAAGCATACTGAGGAGGAGTTTGTGGTCAACAGTGTCAAATGCTGCGGAAAGGTCGAGGAGGATCAGTAGGGAGTAATCGCCCCTTGATTTGGCTGTCAGAAGGTCATTGGATACCCTTGTAAGGGCAGTTTCTGTCGAGTGTTGAGGTCGGAAGCCAGACTGTAGGGGTCTAGGAGAGAGTGTTCTGATAGATAGCTTACAAGGCGGGAGTAAACCAGGCGTTCTAGTAGTTTGGAGATGAAGGGGAGGTTTGAGATGGGTCGGTAGTTGGCAGCCTCAGTCGCATCCAGAGTCGGCTTCTTTAGCAGTGGGGATATGATAGCATGTTTGAAAGAAGAGGGAAAGATGCCAGAGGTAAGAGAGAGGTTGAATATAGTGGTGAGATGGGAGATGACCACTGGGGAGAAGGACTGCAGGAGGTGTGAGGGGAGGGGGGCGCTAGCGCAGGTGGTGTGGTGAGCAGAGAAGAGCAATTTGGAGATTTCTTCCTCTGTCGCTGGTCTGAGTACAGACAGTGAGCAGGAGCTAGATGCAGTGCTGACAAGACTAGGGTCAGGGCTAGTTTGGGATTGGGAAGTTATTTTTCTGATGGATGTCATCAATTTTCTTTTTGAAGTAAGCAGCCAGCTCTTCAGCACTGAGATCCGTCACCGGGGGCTGCAGTTTAGGGCTGAGAAGGGAGTGAAAAGTATCAAAGAGCCGTTTAGGGTTGTGCGATAGTGAGGAGACTCGAGAGGTGAAATAGACTTGTTTGGCGTGGTGGAGGGCGTGGTTGTAGGTTCTGAGCATGAATTTGTAGTGGAGGAAGTCTGTGAACGTTTGCGATTTCCTCCACAGCCGTTCAGCACTTCTAGAGCACCGCCGGATGAAGCGCGTTTGAGGCGTGAGTCAGGGTTGCCACTTTCTACATCGGATGGCTCGGGTCATGGGGGGGGCACCGCTTCATCCAGGGCATGTTTGAGAACGGTGTTGTAGTGAGCGGCAGCCAAGTTGGGGCAGGAGAGAAGAGAGATAGGGGGCAGAGAGGACTGTAGGGATTCAGCAAAGTCCTGGGTGTGAATGGCCTTAAGGTTCCTGTAGGTACGGTAGGTAGGTGGGTCTGGAAAGATGTTAGGGAGCATGACAGAGAAAGAGAGGAGGTTATGATCTTAGAGCGGGAGAGGGGAGTTAGTGAAGCTGGAAGCAGAGCAGAGATGGAGGAAGACCAGATCAAGAGTGTTTCCATCCCTGTGAGTGGGAGAGGCTGTGAGTTGAGAGAGACCAAGGGAGGAGGTGAGCGATAGAAGCTGAGAGGCAGATGGGGAGATGGGGTCATTAGTGGGGATGTTAAAATCACGTAAGATGAGGGTTGGAATTTCACAGGATAGGAAGTGCAGGAGCCAGGCAGCAAAGTGGTCCAAAAACAGGTGAGGAGCACCTGGGGGGTGGTAGATAACTGCTACTCGCATGGACAGCAGACAGAAAAGCCGTAGCATATGTACTTCAAATTATGGGAAACTGAGTGAGGGTACATGGGGGATGACCTGGTAGGTACACTTCGGGGAGAGAAGAGCACCTACTCCTCCACCACGCCTGTCATCTGGTCTCGGAGTATGAGACAACTGCAGGCCATTGTAAGACAGTGCAGCAGGGGAGGCCATGTCAGACTGCTGTATCCACGTTTCTGTGAGAGCGAGCAGACTTAAAGATTTAGCAGTAAAAAAAGTCGTGGATGGTGGGGAGTTTATTACATGCTGACTGGCAGTTCCAGAGTGCACATTTAAAGGAGTCAGGGGAGGGTATGCGTGGGCTAGCAGTTGGGCTTGGGGATTTTATTAGTGAGACAGGTAGGGCGTCATAGCTAGGAGCAGCGGAGGGTGGGCCAGGATTGGGAGAGATATCCCCAGCAGCTAGTAGTAGCAGGATAAAGAGGGTTAGCAGATGATTAGGAGATTTATGAGGATGACTGTTATTTTTGTAAGTGGCATTAGGGGGTTTGAGGCTAAGCAAGAAGGTAAAGAGTGCATGTGAGCTGTGCATATATATCCTCCACACGGACTTCCCTTCTGACTAAGCTACTCACCTCATCCATCTGTACTGCAAACCGAGACTTCCCATTGCTGACTCCTGCCTCTTCCTTGACTACTCTGCAGACATGTGGCTATTACACCTCAGTATCCAACCCAGTGCCTAAAATCGCTACAAAATAATCACGCCCAAACATGGAGTCCATATTGGCCACTCTAAGAAAACAGATTATGATGCTCTAGCAATTTTGTGCTTCCTACCAGGAAAAGGCTGCTAGTATGCAATATGCCTCCATGCCACTGCCAGCTAAACTTGCGAGAGATCGTCACCAATACCGAAGTTTCCTAAATCAATGCCAAATCTATTTTCAGATGCACCCCACCTTGTTTACCAGTGACCGGAAAAAGGTATTGTTACGATCGTGTGAGCAAACTAAGTATGGGGCCCACATGATCGTACCCAAAAAGGGACTGGATGGAATGCATGCACACAGGTTGCACACGGGTTTCAATCAACTGACCCTGTGCTACAAGGGGGATGACAGTGGCCCTACCTAAGGGGGGACATTGCCCCTTTAACGGGTGGCCCAACGGTCTTTGGATCTGGGCCCTAGCTGATCCTAGGAGCCATGCACCAGAACAGGATGCATTCACATGCCACATGACAGGGACAGAACAACAGGATACACAGAGCCAGAAAACACAGCATGCAGCAGCCAAAAATGCAACCACTATTAACAGATGATAAGCTGAATATTAATACCAGGTATTAGTTGACATTTTGTACAAAACGTGGAAGCTAGCGAGCCAACTTCACAGCTCCTGGTTATACCGCTAGTCCCTACACTAACTAGGAGTGCAGCAGAACCGGACAGAGTTCACACAGAACGCTGCAACAGGACAGGACACAGATAGCAGGTCACACAGCAAGCTTACACAAAACTGTCAGAATTTAAACAAACAAACGGACATGAACCAGCAAGACACAGATCACACAGCAAGCTTGCATTAGGAACAGGACAGAGCACAGCGCACGCAGCCAACTGCAACAGGAACAGAACAGAGCACAGGGCACACAGCCAACTGCAACATATAGTGAAACCCAGACAGACTCCACCCAGAGCCCAGAGCTCACACAGATGAAACTCACAGCAAGTCTATGTGTCCTCACACCAGGGGGAATAGACAGACAGCTACACAAGCTGACATACAGAGTAAGACATAAGACGTTTGGAGGCTGCACCTGTGGGGGGGGGGAGGGGGCTGCATCTACTGCAGACTAGGACTACAGGTGTCCAAACCGTCTTTAGGGAAGCAGAGAGACACAGACATACTTACATACACAGTTCTGAGTGGGAACAAGGCAGATACCTGCAAACAGTACAAAAGCAGCTTCAGACAAGGATACATGACTGCTCACTCTGGACCCCAGCCAAAGACTGACAGCAGCAAGGTTTAAATATGAGCACAGACCCTGGAGATTGGCTATCAGGAAATACCACAGCCAGCTCAATCAATTAACCTTGTAAGGGCTGTGCTGCTACCATGTTTCCCCGAAAATAGGACACCCCCTAAAAGTAAGACATAGTAAGACATTTGAAGAAGTCCCAAATATAAGGCACCCCTGATAGTAAGGCATAGTAAAGTGTGTTTGTATGCAAGCATGCCCGCTGAACAGAACACCAGATCATGCAGCTGTGATGCTTTTTAGCCCGCCGCCGCTGTCCCCTACCTTCACTACCCGTTGCAGAGCAGCTGCATGCAGGACATGAAGACAGTCACCTGCCGCCGATCCCGATGTTCCCTTCCGCGGCCATTGCTTGTAAATGTGCAGGCATGTCAAGAGGCCCGTCCCCTGCTGCCATCCCCGTTGTCTCCTACTGCCAGATGTATCGGTAGATCTGCAGACAGTCTGCCGTTACCCCTTCTCCTGCTGCCATTATCCTGTCCCTGCTGTGCTGTACGAGTGTGCTGTCGTGAGCTCCCCCTGCTGGCCGGAAAATGCCATACTGTACATTCTGTTCCTGCTGTACACGTCTGCTGTGATGAGCTCCCCCTGGTGGCCGGAAGCTGCAATACCATCCCTGATTACAAGTGTTCATTTTTTTTGTTAAATAATAAATGTGAATTCTTCTTCATTGAAAAATAAGACACCCCCTGAAAATAAGACGTAGCGCATATTTGGGAGCAAAAATTAATATGACATCTTATTTTCGGGGAAACAGGGTAGGAAGCTTAGAACTACAGATCCCAGCAGCACACGTAACAGGTATTCTTTATCATCAACCTCTGCAATGATGAGGTGCTTGCCTGGGCCTCACCATATGTAGAGATTAACAGTAATCTTGATAACCTTGATGCTTTCATGACCGATATGGGTCAAATCTTTGATGATCCGAACCGCTGTGCCATGGCCGATCGGAGGTTACATAACCTACGACAAGGGTGACGTTGCAGAGTATACAGCAGAATTTCATGGTTGGGGCAAATGATACCATGTGGAACCCAGCTGCACAACAGAGACAATTTTGTGGGGGATTATCTGAGAGGTTAAAGGATGAACTTGCTAGAGTGGAGACCCCTGATAACCTGGAAGACGTCATTAAGCTGTGCATCTGAATTGACCAGAAACCTTCCAAGTGGGGAAAAGAGAGACTGCGGGGTTTAGGCACCAACACTCCTTACTCCTTCAGTCAATCCACATTGAGTTCCTCACAAAGGATTGAAGCCATACCCGAACTGATGCAGGTCGATGTCATCTGCAAACCCCTTTCCACCACTGAAAAAGAAAGGTGCCGTGCGAAAAATCTTTGCCTTTATTGTGGAAGCTTGGGACATTATGTCCAAACAAGTTCCACAGGGCTCTCGCCCTAGCCAATGTCAAGCACATGACCAAACCAGCCATCACAAAACAAGGGGATGCCAACAAACACACCTTTGTACCAGTAGTTCAAAATGGTGTAAAAACCCTTCCCCCACTCCACCATTTTGTCCTCCCAATAGAGATCTTAATGGATAATCAGAAGATGCAGTGCTCAGAGATATTGGATTCAGGAGTGGGAGGAAACTTCACAAATTTAAAATTCACTCTTGACAAAAACATTTCCACCAGACTTAAACCCATATCGATTGATATGGAAACCATGGATAAGTCACCCTTGTCCTCGGGATCTGTCACACGGGAGACAATTAAAACGGAGCTCCACATGAAAACTGACCATCAAGAAACAATCAGCTTCCAGCTCATCGCGTCTCCTAAATTTCCAGGGATTCTCGGGATCCCCTGGTTCTCTATCTTTAGTCCCTCTATCAACTGGGAATCAAGGACCATTGCCTTCCCTTTAGAATACTGTAAAGAGAACTGCCAGATAGCACCATCTCCCCTTAAACTAATGTAGGAGCCCAAGGATGGTCAACAGGACTTTGAGAAGTTACCGGATCAATACCAGATGTTCAGGGATGTCTGCCTCAAGAAGAAAGCTGACAAGCTGCTACCTCATCGGCTGTATGACTGCCTGTTGAGCTGCAACCTGGATCTTCTATTCCATTTGGGTGTATCTACAGCCTTTTGGAACCAGATTTAGAAACCCTTCAGGAATATTTGGATGAAAATCTAAAGAAGGGCTTCATCCGCCCCTCTTCCTTCATGGCAGTAGCACCCATATTCTTCACTGAAAAGAAAGATTCTACTCTTTGACCGTATATTGATTACCAGGAATTAAAGAAAATCACTATTAAGAATCGCTATCCTCTTATGTAAATCCGAAAACTCTTGGAGAGGTTTTGGGCAGCCAAAGTCTTTACTAAACTGGATCTCTGAGGAGCATATAATCTGGTAGAGATAACCACGAAGATAAATGTAAAACAGCTTTCAGAACAAGATATGGACACTTTGAATCTCTAATGTTGCCGTTCGGCCTTTGCAGTGCTCTCGACACCTTCAAACACTTTACCAATTATGTATTTCAAGATCTGTTGGACGAATATGTAGTGGTATATATCAACGACATCCTCCATAACTTGTAGGGATATCGCAGGCATGTTCAGGAGGGCTTGGCATGTTCGCAGGCATGTTCGGGAGGGCTTGGAACTAGAATAATTTCTACATCAAACTAGAGAAGTGCAGATACAGAGTTTGATCAGACCTAAATGCAATTCCTGGGATACATTATCTCCCCGGGCGGCCAAAATATGGATCCTAGCAAGATGAAAGCCATCCTTGATTGTCCAATTCCAAAAAATTTGAAGGAAATACAGCGCCTGATCGTTTTCGCAAACTTCTACAGAGTTTATTAAATACTTCTCAAAGGTCATCTTTTCCATCACCTCCCTGGAGGCACAAGCCTCTTTGGAGAGACTAAAGACCCTTTTTACTTCAGCACCAGTACTGATCCACCAAAGATCAGAATTGCCTTTTGTTGTGGAGGTGGACGCCTCAGACTATGCTGTGGGAGATATCCTATCACAATGAATCGGAGATAAGATGCAACTATATCCTTGCGAATTTCTGTCCTATATCTTATCACCCACAGAGAAAAACTATGATGTTGGGAACACGGAACTCCTGGCCATCAAAGTGGCTTTCACCGAATGGAGGCACCTCTTGGAAAGAGCCCATCATCCAGTAACGGTTCTTACTGACACTAAAAAATTTTGAATTTTTCTGTACAGCTAAGAGGTTATCTGAAGCATGACTGAAGATGAGCCAGGAACTTACAGACTGTTATTGCAGGAGTATGCATCCTTCCGATGCAGGGAAGTAATTGATTAATACTTTAGTGACAGCCGGACTGTGTGTGTGGTAAACTGCCATTACCAGGTTAATAAGTTCAGTGGCAATAATATCTGTTCTATGGTTAATGTGTATTACAGAACTTTGTGATGAACGAAAGATTGCTATATTATTCTATTAATGTTAAAGTCATTCAGTCAGAGCGAGTTAGGTTTTCTAATGCGTCTCTTGTAACTGCCTAATGTTTTGCAAGTGACAAAACCTTGTATAGCGATTTCATTCTCCAAGTTCATTTGTTATAATAAAAAATATATATTTATGTAAGTCTAGTGTCCACATTCTACCCTGGTTCCTGTATCGCCTACATGTACCACAGCACTTTTCCGCCATAAAAGTTGATAAGTCATAGCTATCCTGTAGTAGTGCCCAGAGTAATATAGAAGTGTGGAGCTGCAGACTGGTCAGAGAAGGGCTGCAACTGGTGCTATGGGCATCGTATTTGAGACTACCTGAAAGACTGACTACAGATTTCAGCAATTGACCTAACAAGAAATCTAGTAATGAATATTTTTGCTAAACTCGATATGCTCGCTTTCATCCAGTATGGAATATCTAATCAGTTCACATTTATCAACAAATACCTAAAAACGTCTAGTATCTAATCTTTTTCCTTCCACAAGCAGAAGCAATTAAAGTGACAGGACAAGACATTTGTGGGGTAAATGATTTCCCCACAACTGCCCTCCCAGCAAAATTAGCACAAAATGACAAAAGTCAATATAAACAGAGAGAGGGAGTATTGTGATGGAGTAATAGAGTGTTTCTCAATGCATGTACATCCAACTGAACACATTTTGGTGATATCTCATAGGAATAAGAACTAGGGCAACACTTAGATTCTAATGTCATGTGCTTCCAACAGGTCAGGTTTTCAGGATTTCCTGAGTGACAAGCTTGCTATCATGGGACAGATCTTAAAGTTTACCTCTGTTGTTTTTGCCCTCTAACTAGAGCTGGGGATACAATTGCAGAAAAGTAAACTATAAAAAGAAATACAATACTATTGAAGAAGTCGTCCGGGGTTCAGTGTTGGCCAATCAGAGTAGCCTGTAATGTCTTACATGCCCTGCCAGTGCTTAGTGTGCATCTGGAAGTCTAAGAATCACTGTGGTCATGTTGGAAGTGTGGAGACCAAGTGCAGACCTTAAAGGGAGAGACAGCGGGGAAACAAGATGGTATTCAATGGTGGCTCTGCTGCTCCTCTCTGCAAGTAAAACACGGCCTGGCTCGGCTGCACACAGTGGTAAAATCAGGCAGTTCTTATAACCTACTACCTGCGGAGTCGGGTAGAGTAAGATGTCAGACTGTCATGACGCCAGCCTGTCTATTGTTCCAGACAGGAACAATAAATATATAAAGTGGAGAACTCACCAATAATGGGGGTAATAGTTCTTGTCCCTGGAGTGTTAATGTTACCATGCGGCGGCTGCGGGTCATCCTGGGGCGGCCGGGCGCTGGGTTCCGCGGTCAGGGTGCTTCCCCCCGGCTTGTTGTCCAGCTGCTGGTGGCGCGGCTGGTTGGTCGGTGAGGTGCGCGCGCTTGTGGGTCCCAGCGGCGCTGCGCACACCTGTGATTGTGGATCCGTGCACGAGTTCCTGTTGTTGGATCCTGCTGGGAGGTGGCGCCCCCTCTCTCCACCCCTGGACGGAGACTTCTGTTTATAAGGCTGGCAGTGAGGTGCATTCACTGCCAGTTATTGGTTTCTGTCAGCGTGCTTGCATCCTGCATCTGTCAGTCTCCTGTTTTTCAGCTTGTTTGCTTGTTCTGCCAGGTCATCCCATCTGCCTTGGTCTGCGGTTATTTTCTGTTGGGTTAGTTCATCTCCCCGTCCTGTCGGTATTCTACCCTGTTTTATGTTGGTACGTCAATCGTCCCTCTCGGTCCCTAGTGAGTATAGGAACCGCCGCCCAGTTGCCCACCTGGGTTTAGCCAGGAGTGGAGGCAAGTAGGCAGGAACAGGGGTTGTGGGTAGTTCTAGGGCAACCCAGGCTGGCGTATCATCGGGTAGGATACCGTAACATAATAACGGGCCCTTAAAATTGCCCAGCAGGCTTTGTTTTTGCTCTCCAATGGAGGCCGTGGGTAACCTTACAAGTCAGTTGCCAGTTTTAGTGGGCATAATCCAAGACTTGTCCAATCGTATGGTGGCCCAGGAGCAGCGGCAGTATGTGCATATTTCTGCTGAACCTTCCAGCCCTGAGCCTAAGTTATCTGGTTTGACCCATTAAGAGATTACAGCTACTTTATCAGACTCCATCTGAATCTCAGTGGATGAAATCACATAACTCAGGAAAGATACTGAGGTATTTTCTGGTGAGAGAAGTAAGTTTTTAGTTTTTCAGCAGGCATGTAGACTATATTTCTGGATGCGGCCCGGATCCTCCGGTTCAGAGTCTCAGAAGATCGGATTGATTTTGTCCCTACTTTGGGGTTCCCCCCAGACTTGGGCCTGCTCCTTACCCTAGAGTTCGGCTTGCTTGCAGTACGTTGATTAGTTTTTTCGTGAACTAGGAGGTATTCTTGATGATCTGGACCGGGCGGGGTTAGCAGTGTGCTGAAGACTGTTGCTGTAAGTTTAGACAGTATGCCGGTCAAACCTCCTGGAACGATAGTGCCCTCAAAGATGTGCTTTGGCGGGTCTTTTTGATGCTGTCAAGGATCTACTTATTTCCCATTTCCCATCCCGCTCCTGCAACACTTAGTGAGGCGATGGAATTGGCAGTAAAAGCTGACAGGAGGCTGAGATCTAGACAAAAGGAACAACAGGCCTGTAAAACTAGGGAGTCCTACAGACTCCTACTTCTTTCATACCAACTCCTGGAGCCGAGCCTATGGAAGTGGACCAGCTAAGTCCCAAGGAATGGCGATGGTTCCGGATGACTCACCATCTTTGCCTCTATTGTGGGGAAGCGGGACATCGGGTGGCAACCTGTCCACAGAAGCAACGGCAACATCGGTCTGAACCGGCAGAAAACTACAGAACCTAGGTGATTGTCAGGAGGATCGCCTAGGATCACAGGTACTCCCTAAGTTGTTGATGCCTTGTCAGGTTGGCTTCCGGGATTTTATTCGGTCCGGTCAAGCCTTTATTGATTCCGGTGCTGCTACGAATCTGATTAATTTAAATTTTGTCAGAACCCTCATAACCAAATTCTCCACGCTTAAGTCCCCTAAACATTTTAACAATATTGATTCAACTCCTCTGTTCGCAGGTGTTGTCCAATGGAGGACTCCCATTCTACAGTTCACTGTAGGTGTTCTCCATTCTGAGAATCTGTTCTTCCTGGTTATGGAAAGGATGTCTGTGGATGTGGTGCTTCGTATGCCCTGGTTGGCACTGCACAACCCCCAGTTTGATTGGTCCACTCAGGAATTAACACATTGGCGGTCATCCTGTCATAATCATAATTAACTCCTATATCCATGTGCTCAGCAGTTGTCCTGGAGTATTTGTCTGATTTTCAGGATGTATTCTCCAAGAAACTGTCTGAGACTTTACCTCTCCATCCCTAAGGGAGCCATTTTCCATTTGTTGGGGCGTGAGCACGAAGCCATTAAGTCCTATATCTCAGAGTCTCTGGCCAAACGACATATCTGGCCGTCCAGGTCCCCTGCTGGAGCAGGTCTCTTCTTTGTAGAGAAGAAGGATGGGACATTGAAGCCTTATGTGGATTATCAGGCTCTGAATAAAATTACAGTGAAGAACTAGTGCTTCTTACCTCTGATTCCGGACTTATTGAGTCAAGTGGTGGGGGCCCACTGGTTTTCCAAACTGGACTTAAGGGGGGCTTACAATTTAATTTGCATTCGAGAAGGAGATGAATGGAAGACCGCGTTCAACACCCTGTTAGGACATTTTGAATGTCTGGTTACGCCCTTCGGACTCTGTAACTCCCCCACTGTGTTTCAGGGTTTTATGAACGCGGTCTTCCATGACTTCTTGGGGGTGTTTCTGGTCATACATCTTGATGACATTCTGGTGTATTCCCCAGACTGGGATTCACATGTGCGGCACTTGGGGTTGGTTCTGACCCGTTTGCGCGAGTACCAACTTTTTGTCAAGTTGGAAAAATTTATATATGGTACCAAACAAGTATCTTTCCTGAGTTATGTGATTTCATCCACTGAGATTCAGATGGAGTCTGATAAAGTAGCTGTAATCTCTTAATGGGTCAAACCAGATAACCTTAAGGCTCTCCAGCGGTTTTTGGGTTTCACAAATTTTTACCAAAAGTTCATTAAGAATTACTCAGTTATTGCTCAACCCTTGACCGATCTTACCAAGAAAGGGACCGACTTGGAAAGATGGTCGCCCTGAGGCCCTAGAGGCTTTTAGTCATCTAAAAAGAACATTTACTACTGCCCCGATGTTAGTACAGCCGGACGCGCGGTGACCATTTTTCGTTGAGGTAGATGCGTCTGAGGTAGGAGCAGGAGCTGTGTTGTCTCAGGAAGTCAGTGGGAGATCCGGATACTGCCCATGTGCGTTCTTTTCATGGACGTTTAGCGCGGCAAAACGTAACTATGACGTGCGTAACCGCGAATTACTGGCAATCAAATGGGCCCTTGAAGAGTGGCGACACCCCATTACAGTGTATACCAATCACAAAAACTTGGTATATCTCGCCAATGCTAAAAGACTCCTTGCTCAACAAGCCAGGTGGGCATTGTTTTTCGCCAGGTTTAATTTCGTCGTGACCTAAATTCCGGGAGAGAAGAATGTGAAGGCAGACAGCGTTTTGGGTCGCCGGAAAGTGAGACAGTTACTCCTGAGAATATCTTGGCACCTTGGGTGGTGGTGGCAGCTGTAGAAACTGTCCCTCAACTACAGAACTGTCAGCAGGACGCTCCTTGGGGGGTGCCGGAGGGTAGATGGTTTATGCCAGAGACCTTAATTCTCAGAGTCATTGAAGAATCTCACTCGTTGGTTCTCGCTGGCCATCCGGGGGTACAGGGGAGCCTGGATCCTTGTTCTAGACACTTCTGGTGGCCAGGCGTGGCTCAGGAGATCCGCAACTTTGTTAAGGGATGCTCTGTCTGTGCTCGTAATAAAAGTCGGCAGCGTCCTACGGAGGGGCTCCTGAGACCGTTACCTTCTCACCCGTGGTCGCAGGTATCGGTAGATTTTATCACCAACCTACTGGAGTCTCAGAAGTTCACCACTATTTTAGTAGTTGTTGATCGGTTCTCGAAGATGGCACATTTTGTGGCGTTAAAGAAGCTACCTTCGGCAATAGAATTTTCTAAGATTTTTGTAAAAGAAATCATTCACCTACATGGGGTTCCCAAAAACATTGCATCTGATTGCGGGGTTCAGTTTGTTGCGCAGTTTTGGTGAGCCTTCTGCAGAAACCTGGGAACGTCGCTTTCCTTTTTGTCAGCATTCCACCCGCAAACCAATGGTCAGTCTGAGCGGAAGAACCAAGATTTAGTGCAATATCTACGGTTGTTTGCTAGCGAAAGGGCTCATCAGTGGACAGAGTTCCTGCCGTTTATATAATTTACGCTGAACAACTCCACTTGTTCTTCCACTGGGGTGTCTCCATTCTTTTTTGTATATGGGCAGCATCCTCGCTTCCTTACAGCGATTCCTACTCCGTCTGTCTGCCCTGCAGCTGACGTCGCCACAGATACGTTGCAAGGAGTATGGAAAGAGGTACAGAAAAGCTAGGAAGCAGCGGGGGCCTGTATGCAGTTGCGTAGCGGGAGGAGTCTGTTAGTGTCTGGACCTTAGAGCGTAGGGCTGAAGGTATACCTGTCTTCTAAAAATCTCAAATTAAAGGTCTCGTCCTTGAAGCTGGCCCCGCGTTTCATGGGGCCCTTTGTTATCACATGTGTAGTGAATCCTCTCGCCTATGAGCTGGACTTGCCAGCTGCATGGAGGGTTCACAGGGTCTTTCATAAGTCTTTATTAAAACCTTTTGTCCCTTTGGTGATGTAGACATTGCATTGAAACACTTTCCCAAGGCGGCTGTGGCAACATATTGCAGTACAACACTTCCAGCTTTCATCCCTGGCTTTGACTAATGCTTTGCAGAGAAATTACTGACTTGCTTCTTTCCTGTACTCTTCTTCGCAGTCTTCTCTCTCTCTCTCTTTCTCTCTCCTCTGTTATAACTCTGGCACCACTTCTTTTGTTAGGTACTCACACTTAGATGTTCTCCTTGTAACTCCATGACTAGGCTCCAGAACTAGATTACTTCTTAGAAAACTGTGTAGATGTTCACCTTGTAACTTCCCGGTTTCTATCTCTTGGTGTCTTCTCTCAGCTATCTCCAAGACTAGACTGCCTCTGTTATTGGACCACACCGGTACTGATCTGATGACCTCGTTGCCAGGTGCCAAATTGGTAGATATGGAAGCCCGTGATGAGAAGATTTGCTAGCAATTATCTATCAATAGCATGAAATCACTCCATGTTATGTCAAGACACTTCTCCAGTGAGAATCTCAATGAAATTCTACTTTATTATCAACATTGCCAACTCTTATACAGACAGACGAGGGCGTATCCAAATGTTTCTTGGTACAAAGATTAGTGTTACGTAGTTTACTGTTACAAAGGTGAAACTACTTATTGATCACAAGGCTTATTGACATCTACCAAATATTCTCAAAGCCCTTAAGGCCCGTCTCAGGTATAGAAATTACCTAAGTCAGGATATTGCTGTTGCATTAGACAACATTTCTGCAATGGTTGTGTGTCTTCTCTGTTAACATAGTTTAGCCTTATTTAATTCGTCTGTTGACTTCTTATCTTAAAATCCTAGTTCCCTACAAAGCATAAGTTTCAGTCTTCTATTTAAGAGTCAATAGTCCAATACAAGGTAAGAAACATACACTTATTGCATTCTGAAACTTAACACTTTATATTCCATGACACCTCCATGGCTGAGCTCCAAGACTAGACTGCCTAACCATACCCAAGTGCTAGCTTTTATACCTCCCCACTAACCAATCCTGGGCTAGAAGAAATTCCCTGTATCCAATCCCAGGGCTAGTTAGAGGTGATTGACAAGGCACAGAGCAGGTTAGGTTACATTCTGCAAAGACATTCGCAAGCTAGAGAGACACTGACCTTTTGGTGACCTGTCTAGGCCAATACACATAACCAGACACAGTTTAACAGACATCTTCACATACGCACATACACTTCACTTGAAGAAGCTAATCAAGTGCTGTGGGGGCCCCTAACTCTGGGCCAATACAGAAAATGGTCTCAGAAATATGCAAATAGGTGGAAGAACATCGGGAAAGGTTGACAGCAGGTAATAAAATGCCCTGCCTGGTCCCTGAACATATTTTGTCCCAAGATCTGAAGCTTGGTTGAAGGGGAAAAAAAACAAAAAAAAAACATCTCGAGCGGGCAGGTACTCGCTAAAGGCAATGCTCGCTCGAGCAATTGCCTTTAGCGAGTATACTCGCTCATCTCTAAAAAACACCACTAGCCTGGACCCACATACTGTAGCCAGGCCACTATGCATAATACATATATATCTCAAAAACACAAATTTAAACTCTATTTTAAGATTTTTATTGAAAAATTAAATTCATTTTACCTAGTTTTTTTTGTTTGCTTTTTTTTTTAACTATTTCTCCCACTTAAAAAGTCCAGATTATAACATCAGAAAAAGAGATAACAGACATTTGTGATTCAAAGAAATGCAGTAATTTAAAACCTAAATTTGAAGAACTTGAGCTGGATCGCGAAAGTCTAAATAATAATCATTCAGTGTACATGCTTGCAGCAACTGAATGACGAATGATATTCAGGAGCGATTATCGTTGGGGCGACTGTGTAAAAGAGTCCTGAGTATCTAAGGAGATAAGTCTCATTTGGAAGGTTGGAGCCATTTTTCCAATGCCGCTATATTCTGGGGAGAGGTCTATGTCTTCTGGTGGTATGTCAGAGCAGATTTCAAACTTCTGAAGGATGGATGTCAGATATAGATATAGCTCCATGCGTGCCAATCCTTCCCCGGGACAGGCTCTCTTTCCTGGAGGAATATAATAGAGACAATATAAGGATTTATAATAGTGAAAATACTAGGTAACCTGGGACCAAGTGTGTAGCTATAAGTTATTAAGTGGTAGTAGTCGCACCCAGGCCCTGGTGTCCAAAAGCCACATGAGGACCTCAGTATTATTTATGCCACATAGTAGATAGATGTCCGTTTATAGGTTTTGCACTGGGACCCCAAATCTTCAAGTTATGCCCAGGAGCAGGGCAACTGATCATTCGGTATAAAATGACAGTTTTTATCTATAGTTACTTCTGAAAGGTCATTAAGAGGTATCAGAAAACTACATACTCCATAGAGATGAGGAACTCCATAGCAAAGATTAAAATGGGCCCACCTTCAGATGCTGATTAACATTGTTACACAACTAACCAGCAGAAGACTTGTTGCTTAATTACTCCATCTACCTTCCAGAATCCATTCCTCACCCCCTTACTTGTAGGACCTATAGAGAGGATATACCTGCACAGGTTCTCAGCACTTTTTCACACAGCAAAGATGGCCTGGTATTACTAAAATTATAGAACAGTTTTAAGCAGCCTAATAGAATGTCAAATACAGTTCCCAATCTGATGCAAATGGCCCTAAAGGGATGCATTAGAGGCATTGTTGAACTTGAACTAAGCTTTACGGATACTCCAGAAAGGCACAGATGCATAATGGTTACAGCCGTGGTGGGGCACACAAGCATAATTGTCCTAATGAAGAAACACAACCTAAATAAAGGCTTCAAAAAATACTTCCTCTTTTTGTCCAGTAGCAGCTATTTGAAAGTAATAGTCTTAAGAGAACTTTATCCATAAGCCTCACTTTATTTATCTCTCAGGCCTTATTTACACATTTTTACACAGCTAATTTAGTCACGATTAAAAAAAAAAAAAATGGCAACCATGTGAAGCATTGGATGCCAATGCATTCATTTACATGGGCAATTATCAGCTGCGTAAAAACGTCTGGTAAGCGAAGATAGGACATAGGTGGCCAAATACGTCGGCCAATGTTTTGACGTGGCCAAAAAACATAGGTCTTCCCCTACCTTTTTGCCGCGGTCAGCTGGTGGCTCCCATAGGCTTCTATGGGAGCTGCCAGCAAAGGAGGAGGGTGGAAATTTAGCAGTGGCTAGCACTGCTAAACTATGTCAGCTGGCTCTTTTGAGCAAGTAGAAGGATGTTTGAAGATTTCTCCCAACCGAAGGAATTTTGGGCTGCAGCATAAATACGTCGCACCTGGCTTTGTGAATGAGCAAGAAAACGCGGGATTCAGTCGCAAATTTGTCATGGCCCTCTCATTCATGTGATTTTTCAACCATGATGTAGGTATCTGAAAATTGTTACACTCATATGAAAGAGGCCTTATGAGGAGGGTCTGTCCTCCATCCACTAACCCCAGAGTCACTCTGTTTCTACAGGGAGACTACCCCCTTCACCTGCAGAGAATCATGACATGGGGACCCCCACTCACGCCTGCTTGTCTCCAGCACCCAAAGGGCTATGTAGGTTGCTCTCAACAACATTTTGTTCTCCCAGTGACATGCCATTGGACTTAAAGCGGTTGTCTCGAGGCAACAGTGATTTTTTTTTTATTGCCCAGTCCCCCTTCTTAAGCATACATTACTATGCAGCAGTGTAAACAGCTTTTAAAGCCAGTTTCTACTCACAGTTCTAGTGTTTCATCAACTTATAAAACGGTTCCCAAAGATGGCCGCTGGTTCTTTTCCCAAGGTGCACCGCGGTTTTCTCCCATGGTGCACCGCGCTTGCTGTAGCCCGACGTGCGCACTCCCGAGACGCTACCAGCTGTATCTCCCTGACAACCAGACGCCCTGCAGCCGCCAACCGGACCCCACAGCCACCGACCGGGCCTCGGGATTGAACGCGGCCGACCACGGCACACGCTCTTGGGCCACAGTCACCCACCGCCAGGCAGCAGGTAACTGGCGCTAGGCCCCTGGCCCCAGCGGTAGGCACCTGGCCCCAGCGGTAGGCCCCGGGGCCACAGCGGTAGGCTCCGGGCCCAGCGGTAGGCTCCGGGGCCACAGCGGTAGGCTCCGGGGCCACAGCGGTAGGCTCCGGGGCCACAGCGGTAGGCTCCGGGGCCACAGCGGTACAGTCCCCCCTGCGCACACATCACCCCCGACCCCTCACTTACATGGGCGGCTGGGCAGCTGGGGGGCTGGGCGGCTTCACGGCAGGGCTGCTGGGCTGGGCTGCTCAAGTTTCTGCACCCCTCTCTAAGAGAGGATGGTAGCAGAATGGCCGCTCCAGCGCGCTCCCGAGAAGTTACAGCTCGTCTGCGCATGCGCAGAAGAGCTGTAGTGGCGAGCACGCTGAAGTGGCTCGTGCTCAGAGCAGAAGACCGGACTGCGCAAGCGCGTCTAAAAAAGCAAGAAGCCAGCGAAATTAGATGGAGCCATGGAGACATGGACGCTAGCAACGGAGCAGGTAAGTGTATAACTTCTGTATGGCTCATATTTAATGCACAATGTATATTACAAAATGCATTGATATGGCCATACAGAAGTGTATAACCCCACTTGCTGCCGCGGGACAACCCCTTTAAGGGGAAAATGCCACCAATAACGATATATTAAATTAAGTTAGGAGACTCCAACACAGATTTAATGGAAAATCCTGGACAAAAACAGAGCAGCATGCTGTGCTACTCTGTCCATGGAAATGCCAGGCACAAGATAGAACCCCAACGAACCCCATTATAGTTAATGGTCTGCTAAAAAGTCACTACAAAAATGGCCTCCTCCCTAAAGTAAAGTACACATCACTTTGTGTGGGCCAACACACTCTTATTGAGTCTTACATAGTGCTGACCACACTTATTGATGCAATATAGGAATGCATATAAACCCTCGCTTCCTTCGCATATTTCTGTGAGAGTCAGCTCACTCCTATTAATCTAGTGTTGACCACACTGGCTGATATAATATACATATAAGCCCCTTTGCCTTGGGCAGCATACTGTGTCCAGGATATTTCACAGATATTCACTTCCTGATGATCCGTGAGATCCACGGGGAAACACGTCGAAGTTCCAAATCTCATATAAGTGAAAGAAGTCTCAAATCCTTTTAAGTGACAACATGCATATGACTTCAGTATATTGACATTTATGAAGTCTTGCATGTTTTCCGAATGTACAACACAAGGGGATGCATGAATGACCTTAGGATCATTCATCATGGTCATCCTGTAACTGGTTGCAAAAATCTAATAGGCAACTGACAAACCATCCAGCCTACAGCACCAGGGGAGATATCGAGTCTCTAAGGAATGACCCTTTTGAGCATCCTTCATTGCTATATTATTGACCTAAGTATAATATTTAGTTGATTGAAGGATACCTTAGTTGGTTGGCACTATCTATATTACCCATCTTGGGTACCAACCAAATTCAGTGTGCTACCCATACGTTTGTTTGTTTTGTGGAGTTGACTGTTAGGTGTGCCCTATAGTGGTATATGTTTTTTAAGCAATCATTAATAAAAAAATTTAATTTTAATCTAGTCTAAACTGTGAAGGGCCATTATAGTCAATGGGGTACATCGGATTCTGTTCCTGCCTGTCAGGCCCCGCAACCGACACTTCAGTTATTCATTTACTTTTTTGCTAGGCTTCTATGACAGAACCAAACAATAGAAATAATTAGTGCAGGTATGAAAGAGGCCCAGCATAATGAAAATAAATAGGCACAGTACTGCATATAATTCTGCACATTCCTACAACTTATTAGTGGTGGGTTCCCTTTCTCCAGGGGCCCAATAGTAGCTGCATGGTAAATATGTCCTTGTACAGTAAATACTGATACGGTCCAGGAAATGGGATATCACAGATTCTGTGACGTGAAATCCTAATCAGTCTTCAAGTGAACTATCGTTACAGCCTCTCAATGGACCATTGTGTAAAGGTATCTATGAACATTAGACACAACTTACCGTACCCACTGATTTTGTGTATGAGGGGTGGGGGTGGGGGACACTTGAATCTCTTCCAATGTATGACATTAGGGGAATTCAAGATCAGGCATTCCGACAGACCGGACGGTGAGTCTTGATCGTGATTTGGAATAATAGGTAGTTGATAAGGGAATCACACATCCATTAAGTGTAAATAAAGTCCAGATGCAATTCCACTACTATATTATATTATGCGGGCTAGTTTCTGTTTGCTAAGTAAATTGTGCTGGATAAGTAATATCTGAACAGCATATTAAAATTGAGATAAAAGATTTTGAAGAAAGGAAATAAATCCTTAAGAAACCTGACAAAATGGCCTATACTGACTTTTCCGCCTTAAACCACAACAAAAATTTGATGCAGATTTGCCAGCGCAGATATCTCTACAGATTAGCGGTGGAAATTTTCTGAACAGCTCTGTTCTACATGCCTACAGGGCCCATGTAGAATCATAGAATGGTAGAGTTGGAAGGGACCTCAAGGGTCTTCTGGTCCAACCCACTGCTCAGTGCAGGATCACTAAATCATCCCAGACAGATATTTGTCCAGCCTTTGTTTGAACAGCCTTTGATTCTGGTGGGATGCTGACAGGTTTTGGAAAATCTATGATTACACCCGGTAGATTTATCCTGGACCATAGCGGCAGGGAACTCACCATGATCCTGCATTGCTGGATAACTGGAACATTGCAGCAATCAACGGTAGTCACTTCCAGTACTGCAGTAAAGTGTCCGAGTCTCGAACCTGGCGCTCGATGCCTCATCCAGGTGATCAGGCACAGAAGAAAACAAGACGCCCTGGTAGCTCTTTAAACCCTCAGAACAGCTTGACCGCTGAGCTTACATGCCTGGCCGTGCACTCCAGCTTTGTAGCACGGGAGACTAGCAATTCTCAACCTCTTCTACGCAGAATGACGAGGACTCTCACATCGCTGTCCTTTGCCTAACTGAGCTTCCGCATTCCCCCGTACCCAACCACCACTTAAAGAAACCTTACACCATTATGATGCAGTCCCAAACAATATTAAATGGTAACATCTTACAACAATCTGGCGGTGCTGCTGAGACACGGAGTGATCCTCAACGCATTTAATTGACTCATTTGCTGCTGCCCCTTAATTCATGGATAAGTGGGCTCCCCTCACCAATCACAAAGTGATGGCATATACTAGTGATAAATCATCAATTTTTGCTAAACTGCCATTGCTCCTGACACGTCTGTTTTAGTAAGTTCATGGGAAACAAAATTTCCCATGAAATAACAATTCTGGAGCATTTTTCTTAGAACTCTACATCCTGTCACACCTCTGTGAATCCTCTTGGAATTGTATAATCAAATTGACTACTAGGCCTTTCTATTCCATTTGCCGATGGGAAGTCCCGCTACATAGTCTGATACTGACATAGGGATACACCCTATTGACAGGCAGAATGGTAATACTCAGTTGTTCATTTATGCACGCATTTGCAGAAGAATATAGAAGAATTTCACAATACAGAGTTTTATTCATGTGAAATACAAGTAGTAACTAAAACCGACATGTCAGAAGAGCTGACAAGTCCTCTTTAGGAAGCAAACTAGTAATTATTAGGAAATTACAGTACCAGTGTTTCTGGTGGCGCAATGCACCACACAGCACTGCTACATGCACGTCATGCACGTCACACACACACACACACACACACACACACAGCACTGCTACATGCACGTCACACACACACACACAGCACTGCTACATGCACGACACACACACACACACACACCACTGCTACATGCACGACACACACACACACACACACACACACACACACACACCACTGCTACATGCACGTCACACACACACACCACTGCTACATGCACGTCACACACACACACACACCACTGCTACATGCACGTCACACACACACACCACTGCTACATGCACGTCACACACACACACCACTGCTACATGCACGTCACACACACACACCACTGCTACATGCACGTCACACACACACACACACACACACACACACACCACTGCTACATGCACGTCACACACACCACTGCTACATGCACGTCTCACACACACACACACACACCCACACACCACTGCTACATGCACATCACACACACACACACACACACACCACTGCTACAGGCACGACACACACACACACACCACTGCTACAGGCACGGCACGACACACACACACACACACACACACACACACACACACACACACACCACTGCTACAGGCACGACACACACACACACACACACACACACTGCTACAGGCACGACACACACACACACACACACACACACACCACTGCTACAGGCACGACAGGCACGACACACACACACACACACACACACACACACACACACACACCACTGCTACATGCACGTCACACACACACACACACACACACACACACCACTGCTACATGCACGTCACACACACACACCACTGCTACATGCACGTCACACACACACACCACTGCTACATGCACGTCACACACACACACACACACACACACACACACACACCACTGCTACAGGCACGACACACACACACACACCACTGCTACAGGCACGGCACGACACACACACACACACACCACTGCTACAGGCACGACACACACACACACACACACCACTGCTACAGGCACGACACACACACACACACACCACTGCTACAGGCACGACAGGCACGACCGACACACACACACACACACACACACACCACTGCTACAGGCACGACACACACACACACACACACACCACTGCTACAGGCACGACACACACACACACACCACTGCTACAGGCACGACACACACACACCACTGCTACAGGCACGACACACACACACCACTGCTACAGGCACGACACACACACACCACTGCTACAGGCACGTCACACACACACACCACTGCTACAGGCACGTCACACACACACACCACTGCTACAGGCACGTCACACACACACACCACTGCTACAGGCACGTCACACACACACACACACACACACACACCACTGCTACATGCACGTCACACACACACACACCACTGCTACATGCACATCACACACACACACACACACACACACCACTGCTACATGCACGTCACACACACACACACCACTGCTACATGCACGTCACACACACACACACACACACCACTGCTACATGCACTACATGCACGTCACACACACACACACCACTGCAACATGCACGTCACACACACACACACACACACCACTGCTACATGCACGTCACACACACACACACCACTGCTACATGCACGTCACACACACACCACTGCTACATGAACGTCACACACACACACACCACTGCTACATGCACATCACACACACACACAGCATTGCTACATGCACGTCTCACACACACACACACCACTGCTACATGCACGTCACACACACCACTGCTACATGCACGTCACACACACACCACTGCTACATGCACGTCTCACACACACACACACACACCACTGCTACATGCACGTCTCACACACACACACACACCACTGCTAAATGCACGTCACACACACACACCACTGCTAAATGCACGTCACACACACACACACACACACACACCACTGCTACATGCACGTCACACACACACACACACACACACACACACACACACCACTGCTACATGCACGTCACACACACACACACACACACACACACCACTGCTACATGCACGTCACACACACACACACCACTGCTACAGGCACGTCACACACACACCACTGCTACAGGCACGTCACACACACACACACACACACACACCACTGCTACAGGCACGTCACACACACACACACACACACACCACTGCTACAGGCACGTCACAGGCACGTCACACACACACACACACACCACTGCTACAGGCACGTCACACACACACACACACACACACACACACACACACCACTGCTACATGCACGTCACACACACACACACCACTGCTACATGCACGTCACACACACACACACACACACACACACACACCACTGCTACATGCACTACATGCACGTCACACACACACACAGCACTGCTACATGCACGTCACACACACACACAGCACTGCAACCAGCACGTCACACACACACACACAGCACTGCAACCAGCACGTCACACACACACACAGCACTGCTACCAGCACGTCACACACACACACAGCACTGCTACCTGCACGTCGCACACACACACACAGCACTGCTACATGCACGTCACACACACACACCACTGCTACATGCACGTCACACAAACACACACCACTGCTACATGCACGTCACACACACAGCACTGCTACATGCACGTCACACACACAGCACACACACACACACCACTGCTACATGCACGTCTCACACACACACACACACACCACTGCTACATGCACGTCTCACACACACACACACACCACTGCTAAATGCACGTCACACACACACACCACTGCTAAATGCACGTCACACACACACACACACACACACCACTGCTACATGCACGTCACACACACACACACACACACACACACACACACACACACACACCACTGCTACATGCACGTCACACACACACACACACACACACACACACACCACTGCTACATGCACGTCACACACACACACACCACTGCTACAGGCACGTCACACACACACCACTGCTACAGGCACGTCACACACACACCACTGCTACAGGCACGTCACACACACACACACCACTGCTACAGGCACGTCACACACACACACACACACACACACACCACTGCTACAGGCACGTCACAGGCACGTCACACACACACACACACACACACACCACTGCTACAGGCACGTCACACACACACACACACACACACACCACTGCTACATGCACGTCACACACACACACACCACTGCTACATGCACGTCACACACACACACACACACACACACACCACTGCTACATGCACTACATGCACGTCACACACACACACAGCACTGCTACATGCACGTCACACACACACACAGCACTGCAACCAGCACGTCACACACACACACACAGCACTGCAACCAGCACGTCACACACACACACAGCACTGCTACCAGCACGTCACACACACACACAGCACTGCTACCTGCACGTCGCACACACACACACAGCACTGCTACATGCACGTCACACACACACACCACTGCTACATGCACGTCACACAAACACACACCACTGCTACATGCACGTCACACAAACACACACCACTGCTACATGCACGTCACACACACAGCACTGCTACATGCACGTCACACACACAGCACTGCTACATGCACGTCACACACAGCACTGCTACATGCACGTCACACACACACAGAGCACTGCTACATGCACGTCACACACACACAGAGCACTGCTACATGCACGTCACACACACACAGAGCACTGCTACATGCACGTCACACACACACACACACAGAGCACTGCTACATGCACGTCACACACACACACACACAGAGCACTGCTACATGCACGTCACATGCACACACACACACAGAGCACTGCTACATGCACGTCACATGCACACACACACACAGAGCACTGCTACATGCACGTCACATGCACGTCACACACACACACACACACACACAGAGCACTGCTACATGCACGTCACACACACACACACAGCACTGCTACATGCACGTCACACACGCACACACACAGCACTGCTACATTCACGTCACACACGCACACAGTACTGCTACATGCACGTCACACGCACACAGCACTGCTACATGCACGTGTCACACACACACAGCACTGCTACATGCACGTCACACACACACAGCACTGCTACATGCACGTCACACACACAGCACTGCTACATGCACGTCACACACACACACACAGCACTGCTACATGCACGTCACACACACAGCACTGCTACATGCACGTCACACACACAGCACTGCTACATGCACGTCACACACACACACAGCACTGCTACATGCACGTCACACACACACACAGCACTGCTACATGCACGTCACACACACACACAGCACTGCTACATGCACGTCACACACACACACACAGCACTGCTACATGCACGTCACACACACACACACACAGCACTGCTACATGCACGTCACACACACACACACACAGTACTGCTACATGCACGTCACACACACACAGTACTGCTACATGCACGTCACACACACACACAGCACTGCTACATGCACGTCACACACACACACAGCACTGCAACCAGCACGTCACACACACACACACAGCACTGCAACCAGCACGTCACACACACACACACAGCACTGCAACCAGCACGTCACACACACACACAGCACTGCTACCAGCACGTCACACACACACACAGCACTGCTACCTGCACGTCGCACACACACACACAGCACTGCTACCTGCACGTCACACACACACACACACACAGCACTGCTACCTGCACGTCACACACACACACACACACACACACACACACACAGCACTGCTACCTGCACGTCACACACACACACACACACAGCACTGCTACATGCACGTCACACACACACACACACAGCACTGCTACATGCACGTCACACACACAGCACTGCTACATGCACGTCACACACACAGCACTGCTACATGCACGTCACACACACAGCACTGCTACATGCACGTCACACACACACAGCTCTGTTACATGCACGTCACACACACAGCTCTGTTATATGCACGTCACACACACAGCTCTGTTATATGCACGTCACACACACAGCTCTGTTACATGCACGTCACACACACAGCTCTGTTATATGCACGTCACACACACACAGCACTTCTATAAGCACATTACACACATGCACAGTACTACTACATGCACGTCTCACATGCAGCTGTATCTTTGCAATGTGCTGCCCTCATGGCAAAATGGCTATTCACACAGCCATTTTCACGGAGGAGAAGAGAACATGTAACATGCAGAATCTGTGCATGTTGGACATTACACAGACGTGAATCTGTATGCTGTCCAATGCAAGTTCCTTCCAAGTTGCTCGGGCACAACTCACAATCGGCCTTAGGCCGGGTTCACATGAGTGTATGTGTATTTGAGCAGGTATTTACACCACATTTTGGTGCACTGGGCATTGCACAATGATCTCAGTCATTAAAGTGGCCGATTAGTTTAATGAATTTAAGATGTGTTCTTTTCTTCTGAAATGTGGAGGAAAATCGAGCACGCTATGTTTTTTTGCGCAATGGAATTGTGCATGCCAAATATATGCCTGCAAATGAACCCACTGAAATCAATAGTTTCTCTTTCTGTGTATTTAATGCGCAATTTTTCTGTGCGTAAATACACATGCAAATACAAATGAGCGCGTATAACCCTGCACCAAAAGTATATGTCAAGTAGCTGCAACCGTGAGTAGGCCACTACCCCAGCGTACCCGGATATATGAAATACACAAAGAATACAAACGGTGCTCTAAACTTGAAAAATATGCCCCTCAAAAAACAATATGCCTTCTGCTCTCATCCTCCACCCGCCATTGCTTGGTGAGTGCTTTTTATATTGGCATTTTGTTCTTTTTTGGCATATTTTCCAAGTTTAGCGCACTATTTGTACAATGTGTATTACACATGCAAATACGTTTGTGTGAATTTGACCTTAGCGTTAACATGTCAGTCTAATGCTGGGCGCACAGTTGCCATGTGTACAAGTTGCACCCCAGATGGTCAGGCACAACTCTCATCTAACACAACGGTCAGTATGCATAGCCCCACAGGCTATGCATAGCCCCACAGCCCCACAGGTGCAAGTTGCACCCCATAAATTTACATGGACAGCATATGGACCCAAATACAATAATGTGCTGGCGGGGCTTAGGAAGCATCAATAATGACGTTCTCACCACCCATGGGAAGCTCTGCTAGACTTTAGAAATCTTGTAACCTTTCAGTATGTTCTTGTTATGTCAGCGAAAACCAATTTAACCTCTTCCAAATCCTTGGCACCTCTAGTGTCCATTGCCAACAATTCTTATAAATAGTCACCCAAAATGTATATTGCAGCACAAAACAAATGAAACTGCACAGATAATACAATATCGTTCGGTGACTGATGGGTAGACATGATCTGAACGTCAGGAATTTGAGTTTACTGAAATTGTGTTTATTTAAGGCTCTGACTACAGGAGAGTAATCATGACTGGATGATCAGCAATTAATATAACAGATCAATAGAGGTCAGTGACGTGTCACATTCTTACACAGTCTAATCATTTAGATGGCAGCTGACTTTTGGGACATGAAGGTAACACACTGACCCTACAAACTAAGGCTGATGTGATCAGGGAAATGAGCAAAGTGCAGAACACAAACCATTATTTCCAGGGTCTCATTTTTATTGAAGAAACCAGCAAAAAGTAATGAATATAAGAGAAGACATTTAGAGACAACCATAAAGACAATCACTATCCATTTGCTTTATTAAATGGGTTTTATCATTACTATAAAAACTTTGCAAGCAGCTGCGTGCGCTATAAAATAAAATAAAAAATAGGGGGGCGTGGCTTAGGCATGGAGGAGTATGGTTGCACGGCCAGGAGCTCCGCTGCCGCTGAACTTACAGCAGACCTTACCCCAGTAATCCAGCGCATTCTCCAGCGATGACCAGAGGAGGGAAATGGAGGGGAGACTCCACAGCAGCAGCGGGGATGCCGATCAGCAGGTACCTAGGTGCCGCGGGAACCGCCGACAGAGAGAGGCAAGCGGGCAACATGGCGCCGGGACGCCACATGGAGTCACCTCCCCGGAGCTCAGGAGAGCAAACACTGCTGCTGGCGCGGCTTACCACTCAGACTCCGGATCGGGTGAGCGAGGGGAGGGGGAAGCCACCAGCAGAAGACCCCCCCCCCCAAGCATTCTCACCACCAACTAGACGCCCCAGCAGGCAGAAAGGGCTATGTATTAAGCCCTGGGGTCAGAACCAGCCCCCACCAAGACAGCACACAGGCTGCGTCATGAGGCTGCCCCATACTCCCCAGCACAACAGGGGATAGAGACAAGGAGTACTACAACTCCCATCATCCCAACAGCAACACCCCCTGCAGCTGCCCCAAACTCACCAACACAACAGGGGATAGAGACAAGAGGTTCCACCACCCCCATCATGCCCATTGCAGCTCCCCTTGCAAATGGCACAAGCTATGACGCAAGCAGCCCTGGACTCAGCAAAGTACCATTAGATGTCCCGGCCGCTCACAATGACCAAGCAGAACCACCCTTAAACAACACTGAAACTCTGCAGGCGCTGTGGATCATGATGCGCGCTTTACCCACCAAAATGGACCTTGAGATGCAACTGAGGCAAATTGAGGAGAAACATAAGGCAGCCATCGACGCAGTGCATCATACTGTGCAAGCGCTTGCTGATCATGTCACTACTTTAGAGCAGACCGCCGACACTCCCTCTATGGACTTCCAACAGCTTGCGGTCACGGTAGAGAAGCAGCAAAAGCAGCTCAGGGATCTGACGCTACACTTAGACGATATTGAAAATCATAGCCGCCGCAATAACCTTAAACTTAGGGGCCTCCCAGAGGACATACCACCAGAAGCTTTGTACGATTGTGTTACGGCAGTGTTTAACAAGCTACTACACCGCCCGGAAGACAGAGCAATCGAATTGGACCGAGTCTACGGCCTGTTTGGAGGGAGAACCCGGAATATAAATTTACCAAGAGACGTGATCTGTCGTGTTCACTTTTATAGACAGAAAAAAAAGAGATTCTCCGCCTGGCGTGGGAGCGAGGTCCAGTCAACTTCCACGGAAACTAAATCATCATCCTACCTGACGTATCGAGACTGACCCTAAATAGTTGAAGGGTAATCCGCCCCCTTCTGGATGCAGCACGCAGAGTGGACGCGACATACAAGTGGGGCCACCCGTTCCATTTAATTCTCCGCAAGAGAGGACGTCTCCACACAGTGAAAACACCAGCTGATCTGGAGGGAGCATTTGCTTTCCTGGAAGTTCCCCCGATTCCGGTACCGGACTGGACTTTGCCCATGGACACGGTACCTGCAAGCCAGAGAACAGCCAGAGCTTCTGAGGACCCTGATCCTATGGACATAGCCTAAGCTCCATGCACAAAGGACACTGTCCGGAATTACAAAAGTCTCACTGACACAGAGAAGATCTTTTACCCTCCCATCGTCAACAACCGAACGGACGGAGAATGCCGTGCAATCCGCACAGCATACCACACTCCCGGCTAGGACTGACAGGAGGCAGCTAAGTGGAGTTCCTGATTTTTCATTCCAAGTTTTATTTTCATATTGCATATTACTAGGGGGCTGCCGTGTTGAGAGAGGGACACTTTTGTCATACCTCTTCCTCAGCACGGTATCCACCTTGTTGCCTTGTTTTTTCATTGTTCTCTTTAGTCTGGACTGCTGACTATTGTTCTACGTTTTTCCACGTAACCCCAAGTAGGGACTCGGGTGCCTCCTTCTGGTAGGGGGGGTACCGATCTGCCGAAATATTTGAGTGTTTAATTGCAAAACTGTTAGAATTGTTTTTTTTGTCTTCAGTCATTGGTTTGTCTTCCCCCCATGCGTCAAGTATAGTGTTGTCTGTCCATCCCTCCCACCTCTCCTCTCGTCTTTCCTCTTTGCCCACCCTGTAAGAATTTATTTCATTTTTCGCAAACGTGATCTTGCACTACCCGGAACAGACGGCCACCAAGAAATTGACCATGTCCACAGGTCCCGCTAACCTTTCTGTTCTCTCCATTAATGCACAGGGGTTAAATATCCCGGAAAAGAGGTCCTCCATTCTTCATCTCCTTTGGAAAAAAAGGGCAAAGGTAGCCTTTATTCAAGAGACCCATTTTCGGACGGATGCAGTTCCGAGGCTCCAGAATGCAAGATTCCCAAACGTTTATCACAGCACGAATGCGGAAGCCAAAACGAAGGGAGTCTCGATCTTGATCTCCAACTTAGTACCATGGGAACATTCAGAGACGTGCAGTGATCCAGGGGGAAGATATCTTTTCATCAAAGGTAAGCTCGCCAGCACACCAGTCACACTTGCCTCCCTGTATTCTCCCAACTCCAATCAGGTGACCTTTCTGGAAAGGGCCCTGGAGGACCTGGGGGAATTCAAGGAGGGCACCCTGATACAGGGGGGCGACTAACATCCCATTAGATCCACAACTGGACACCTCGAGGAGCAATAGCAGTCTTTTACAGGCAGCACACCGCAGGTTTAGGAAAACCCTACATAAGCACCAGTTAATAGACGCGTGGAGGATCTTACACCCAACCACTAAAGATTACAGTTTTTTTCCCCCTCACATAACACATACTCTAGAATTGATTATTTTCTGATGCACCATTCCCCCTTGGCCCAGCTCATTTCGGCGGAAATTGATAACATCACGTTCTCAGACCACGCTCTTATTTCCCTCTCGCTGTCACTCCCTACTTTACACAACAGAGAGTGGCAGTGGCGCCTAAATAAATCCTTACTCCGTGATCCGCTAGTGTCAGACGAGATACATACAGCATTACAAAACTATTTAGAACATAATAATACCCCAGAGGTAAACCCTCTGACTATATGGGAAGCACATAAGTGTGTTATCTGGGGGGTATGCATCAGTCCTGGGACCCACCTTAACCCCTTAACGACAGGGCCATAGTGTTTTTACGTCCTGCAGCTGCAGGACGTGTATGGAGGGAGGTAGCGCCGCTATCTCCCTCCATACAGCGCGGGCGTCAGCTGTTTATTACAGCTGACACCCGCGGGCAATAGCCGCGATCGGCTATTCTGACAGCGGCATTTAAATCCCCCGAACGCTGTTTGGGGGTCTCGCACGGCCCCCCCGCGGTGAGATCGGGGGATCCGCGCAGGTGTCATGGCAGCCGGGGGCCTAATGAATGGCCCCAGGGCTGCCTTAGCAGACTGCCTATCAAGCCATCCACACAGGGTGGCTTCATAGACTGCCTGTAAAAAGGCAGTATGACGTAATGCTATAGCATTACGTCATACTGCAGGAGCGATCAAAGCATCGCATGTTAAAGTCCCCCAGGGGGACTTCAAAGTAAAGTTAAAAAAAAAAGATCAATAAAGTTCTTTAAATTGTAAAAAAAAAGTTATAAAAGTTTAAAGGGGTTGTCCCGCGGCAGCAAGTGGGTCTATACACTTCTGTATGGCCATATTAATGCACTTTGTAATGTACATTTTGCATTAATTATGAGCCATACAGAAGTTATAAAAAGTTTTATACTTACCTGCTCCGTTGCTAGCGTCCTCGTTCCCATGGAGCCGACTAATTTTCGGCCTCCGATGGCCAAATTAGCCGCGCTTGCGCAGTCCGGGTCTTCTGCAGTCTTCTATGGGGCCGCTCGTGCAGAATGCCGGCTCCGTGTAGCTCCGCCCCGTCACGTGCCGATTCCAGCCAATCAGGAGGCTGGAATCGGCAATGGACCGCATAGAAGCCCTGCGGTCCACGGAGACAGAGGATCCCGGCGGCCATCTTCAGCAGGTGAGTATGAAGACGCCGGACCGCCGGGATTCAGGTAAGTGCTGTGCGGGTTGTTTTTTTAACCCCTGCATCGGGGTTGTCTCGCGCCGAACGGGGGAGGGGGGGGTTAAAAAAAAAAAAAAAAAAAACCCCGTTTCGGCGCGCGACAACCCCTTTAAATCACCCCCCTTTTGCCATATCTATTATTAAAAAATCTAAAATCATAAAATAAAAATATGTATTTGATATCGCCGCGTCCGTAAAAGTCCGATCTATCAAAGTAGTGCATTATTTTTTCTGCACGGTGAACGTCGTCCAAAAAAAAAAAATAAGGAACGCCAGAAATGCATTTTTTTAGTTACCCTGTCTCCCAGAAAAAACGCAATAGAAAGCGATCAAAAAGTCATATGTATTCCAAATTGATACTATCGGAAACTACAGGACATCCCGCAAAAAATGAGCCCCTGCTCAACTACGCCGATGGAAAAATAAAAAAGTTATCGCGCACACAAAATGACCGCAGAAAAGAATTGAAAAAAATTTAATATCTTAAAAAAAAAAAAAACAAGTACTACAGCAAAAACAATACTATATAAGTTTGGTATCGTAGTAATCGTACTGACCCATAGAATTAAAATATCAGGTCGTTTTTGTTGCAGTTTGTGCGTCGTAGAAACAGGACGCACCGAAATATGGTGGAATGTCTTTTTTTTCCATTTCTCTCCGCTAAGAATTTTTAAAAAGTTTTTCAGTACATTATATGGTACAATAAATAGTGCCATTGAAAAATACAACTCGTCCCGCAAAAAACAAGCCCTCATACAGCGACTTCGATGGATAAATAAAGGAGCTACGATTTTTTAAAAGGGAGTAGGAAAAAACAAAAATGGAAAAAAGCCCGTTTACTAAGGGGTTAAAAAACAGAGGAGCTCAGTTGCGTGAGCTGTTAGACTTGTGAGCAGGTTCCAGTTTCTGAATGCGCTCTAACTCGGAAGGGGTGCAGAGAGCAGAGTTGGCGCAGCTTAGAGACAAGGTACGCCAGATAAGCTTAGACCAGGCGAAAATAAACTTAGCAAAATGCAAACGACATTTTTTCGAATTTGGCAATAAGCCTAGCCGGACGTTAGCCCGGGCGTTACGCAACGTCAGAGAAAGAGCTTATGTCCCGCAAATTACCAGCTCTAGTAGCAGGACCCTGTACATCCCTAAACAGATCTCAGAAGCATTCAGGGAATACTATCAGGCGCTATATAACTTGTCACCCTCTTAATCAGAACAGGAGAGAGTCTAGAAAGATGATGATTCGGGATTATCTCCAACAATCGAACTTGAGCAGGTTTACGCAAGAAGCAATAGAGCTTCTGGAAGCCCCGATAACACAAAACGAACTGACAATAGCCCTCTCAGAGTCCCCCACAGGGAAAGCGCCTGGACCAGATGGGCTTACATTGCCATATTACAAAAAATTCGCAGAGACTCTCTCCCCTCACTTCTTACAGGCCTTTAACTCTCTGACACTGGGGAGGGAAATGCCTAGGGATACCTTAAGGGCACATATAACAGTGATCACAAAAGGAAGGAAAGGACCCATCACAGTGCAAGAGTTACCAGACCATCTCCCTGCTAAACGCGGATTTGAAAAGGTTTTCCAAGATATTAGCAAATCAGATTTCCCCATTCTTACAACATTTAATACATAAAGACCAAGTAGGTTTCGTGCCACTCAGAGGCCAGGGACAATACAACAAAAGGCTATCAATCTGCTCTATCAGGCGCAAAAACTCACTATCCTGGCTTGCTTACTGTCTACGGACGCAGACAAAGCGTTCGACAGAGTGGACTGGGATTTCCTATTTACCCCCCCTATCACACCTGGGAGTGGGCCCTCATATGTTACAATGGTTAGCTACTCTCTACTCACGCCAGACAGCCGCGGTCAGAGTAAATGGCCAAATCTCGACACCCTTCTCAATCTCGAATGGGACGAGACAGGGATGCCCACTGTCACCCCTGATCTTCATCACCTGTCTAGAACCCCTACTAAGTCACATTCGCTCCAATCAGAACATAGAGGGGTTAAAATTGGCAGGCACAGAGCATAAGATCGCAGAGTACGCGGATGACCTTCTATTCTTTATCACTAAACCACGAATCTCTCTCCCAAACCTGGTATCAGAAATCAATTGATACTCATCGCTATCTAACTTTAAAATTAATTACCACAAATCTGCGGCACTGAATGTCACGCTCCCACATGCACTAGCGGAAGAGCTGGAAGACTCTCTCGTTCCCCTGGAAGAGAGATCAGATTCTATATTTAGGGATCCACCTCACACCTACAGTAGAGGGGCTGTACTCCGCTAATTTCCCCAAACTTACAGACAGCATTCGACAGGACTTAAATTCCTGGACAAAAAGGACTTTTCTCGTGGTTCGGTAGGTGCTCTATTTTCAAAATAAATATCCTACCGAGAGTGCTCTGTTTCAAGCATTACCGATCCACGTACCTAGACAATTCTTCCAGCAATTACCATCGCTTATGTCCAAATTCGTATGGGCAGCTAAGCGAACCCGCATTGCTTGCAATACACTGACCAGACCAAAAAAGGAGGGAGGAATGGGCCTTCCAAACTTTCCCCGATATTACCAGGTGGCACATCTAGTGCATATAGTGGATTGGCACAGACACCGGGACCTTAAACAGTGGATCGACTTGGAACAGATATCAGCACCAGTATCCCTCCTAGTTCTCCTGAGGATACAAGACCAGGTCCCAGCGGAATTAACATGCCACCCCACGATAGGCCCCATGATGACAACCGTTACAAAGATCCTTACAGGTATGGGCATCTCCCAGAGACCCTCACCTATGTTCCCGATTCTGCGTAACCCGGGATTCCCCCCAGGCATCGAGAGCAAAACATTCCGGGACTGGTTCACGGAGGGAAGATTTAGAGCGGGCCATTTCCTGCGCGAGGCCCACTGGATGTCAGGAGAGGATATGGGGGGGCACTACCGACCAAAGCCGGCCCACATTTTGGCAGAACATCCAACTGAGACATTTCCTTCAGTCTCTCCCCCACCCAAGCACATTTTCCCACCCCAAAACACAATTTGAGACAGCATGCAGAGAAGAAGGACCCTCTAGACATGCACTTGCAAGAATGTACGGTATCCTACATACACAAACGGAACCCACGCCCCCAAGTTTTTACAGCAGTGGGAAAAAAGACCTCAATGTCACATTCAATACGGAGGAAAGGGAGAAAATTCTCAGTGACACACTCAACCTCTATATCAAGCCAGATACAGGAATTGGGGTATAAGTTTCTCTCACGTTGGTACAGGGAACCCTCCCAATTACACAAGATGTTCCCCTCCATCTCCTCACTTTGTTGGAGATGCGGGGTCGAACAGGGGACGTTGCTACATATCTTCTGGGACTGTCAAGTGCTGGAAGACTTCTGGTCCCAAAAATGGTGACTTACATCTAAGTTTACATAATACACCCTACCTAAATCGCCAGCCCTCTTCCTCCTGCATCACTGTGATATCTCTTTATCCACCTACAAAAAGACAGTGGTACGCCACCTAATTGGCGCAGCGAGATCTTGCATTCCCAGACTTTGGAGACAAGCAATTCCACCCACCATCAAGATGTGGCTCAACTCGGTAAACTGGATTATGGAGATGGAGGACCTCACGGCTTCACTAAAAGGTACGCAAGAAAAATTTAGAAAGACCTGGTATTACTGGATAGAATTTCAGAACACCGAGGAGTATAGGCTACTGACCAATCCCCAACTGGGCTAAGTATCTCTATTGATATCTCTTTCCCTTCCCCTTTACCCCTCCCCCTCCCCCCCAATGTAGGTAGTCCCTTTTAAATGTTCTCCCTTTGTGTTATATGTTTGAGCGAAGAAGATAAGGCGGATATAATTGTGTTAATGTGTACAGACAGGGAGAGTGGAGCGTTAGAAGAAAACGGACATCCAGAAGATCACGGGATAGAATGTTAGGTTTTTACATGATCAGACTGTTTTCTATTGGAATAGTTATTTTTCCTTACTCTCCTACTTAACCGGATATCAGTGACATTGTATCACATACGCTGTTGATGTTGAAAGATGGCAAAATGTTGTTATATGGAATTAAAAAATGATGAATTTTAAAAAATTAAATAAAAAAATAGATAATACTCATCTCTCCTTGGACAACTGAAATGGAGCTGAGTAGCTCATATTGCCTCAGAGCTCTGTTGGTGCCCCTGGCATTAGCGAATTTATCTTGGGTACCATTATGCCAGGAGTTTGGGGACATACCACTGCGGTCTCTGATTGGTCGCAGAGGTCACATGCTTCTACCTGGAAGCCAGTGCAAGGGCCGCTCAGCTCCACTTTGGTGGGCCGAGGAATCATAGAATAGTATAGTTGGAAAGGACCTTTAGGGTCATCGGGTCCAACCCCCTGCTCAGTGCAGGATTTACTAAATCATCCCAGACAGATATTTGTCCAGCCTTTGTTTAAACACTTCCATTGAATGAGAACTCCCCACCTCCCGTGGTAACCTGTTCCACTCATTGATCACCCTCACTGGCAGACAGTTTTTTCTAATATCTAATTTCTGTCTCCTCTCTTTCAGTTTCATCCCATTGCTTCTAGTCTTTCCTTGTGCAAATGAGAATAGGGCTGATCCCTCTGAAGTGTGACAACCCTTCAGATATTTGTAGACTGATATTATATCTTCTCTCAGCCTTCTTTTTTGCAAGCTAAACATTCCTAGATCCTTTAACCGTTCTTCATAGGACATGATTTGCAGACAGCTTACCATCTTGGTAACGCTTTTCTGAACTTGCTCCAGTTTGTCTATATCTTTTTTAAAGTGGGGTGCCCAGAACTGGACACAGTATTCCAGAGGAGGTCTGATTAAGGAAGAGTAGAGGGGGATTATGACCTCACTTTATCAAGACACTATGCTTCACTTAATACATCCCAGAATTGTGTTTGCCTTTTTGGCTGCTGCATCACATTGTTGACTCATGTTCAGTCTATGATCTATTAGTATACCCAAGTATTTTTCACATGTGCTGCTTAGCTCAAATCCTCCCATTCTGTATGTGCTTTCTTCATTTTTCTTGCCTAGATGTAGGACTTGGCATTTCTCCTTGTTAAATACCATTCTGTTGGTCACTGCCCACTGTGCAAGCTTTTCTAGATCTTTTTGAATACTCCCTCTCTCTTCCCTAGTGTTAGCTATCCCTCCTAGCTTTGTGTCATCAGCAAATTTGATCAGTTTCCCATCAATTCCCTTCTCCAGATCATTTATAAAAATGTTGAGCACCACTGGGCCTAGGACAGAGAATTGTGGTACCCCACTTGATACATTCTTCCACTTGGATGTGCTGCCATTTCTGACCACTCTTTGAGTACAACCAGTCAGCCAGTTGTGAATCCATTTAACAGTTGCCTTGTCAATACCATATTTGGTCATTTTTTCAATAAGTATGGTATGAGATAACTTTAGTAAAGCATTTGAAAAAGTAAGATATACTATATCCACCGAATTTCCTGATCAACCCAGTCGGTGATACTGTCATGAAAGGAAATTAGATTAGTCTGGCATGACTTTTTTGTTACAAACCCATGCCGACTCTGGTTAATTTCTCTATTTTTATCCAAGTACTTTCAAACATGCTGTTTAATAATTTGTTCAAAGATCTTTCCCGGTATAGAAGTTAGGCTCACAGGCCTGTAGTTTCCTGGATCCAGCTTCTTCTCTTTTTTGAAGATAGGGACAACATTTGCCCCTTTCCAATCTTTTGGGACGTCTCCTGTTCTCCAAGAATTTTCAAAAATTATGGCGAGTGGTTCAGCAATTACCTCTGCTGCTTCCTTTAGTATCCTAGTATGTAATTCACCTGGACCTTGAGGCTTGATTTCATTTAAGTTAGCTAAGTGTTCCCTCATAGAGTCGAACTTTCCGCGATGCTCAAGAGCTCATTTTGAGTAACAAACCCCATTGAAGTTAATGGGCGACTCGAGCATTTTTGTATATGACCGATGCTCCGCATAGGTCTTCACTTGTGAAACTCTGGAAAACATCTGAAAATCATGGAAACACCACAGAAACGGATAGGGAAGGGCAGGGGCAGCATGCACGGCTGCATCTCAGGCTCCCAGGTCTCACTATTAAGCCACAATAGGGGCTAAAGTCTGCCCCTCCCCCTCCTAACAATTTTTACTTCGGACAAACCCTCATTAGCAAGGCACACCTTAGCTAAGCACCACACTACCTGCAACCAAGGACAATCACTGCCTGCGGGTCACACCGTTGCCTCTTCTCCTGGGTTACATACTGCATGAAACCCCCGCATGACCCTGCGTCCACAGTGCACACAAAAGTGTCCCTGCAAAGCCTTCAGCTGCCCTCATGCCCCATGCTGGTTTCATAGCCACACCACCCTCATGTGTATTTCTCAGTGCATCTGCAATGAGGAGGAACCGGAGGCACACACTGCAGAGGGTTGGCAGGGCCAGGCAGCGACCCTCTTGGGGAATAGCCCACAATGCTGTTGAGAATCGATGATAAATTGACGTACAATCATTCCAATCCCGTGCCACCTCTGTTGCAAAAATGTCATGAGCTGCAAACGTGGGCATAAAGGGGACTCAGGTGCCAGCCCAGCACTTCTACACACCTCCCCATTGCAGCAATACTCTGTGTGGGAAGTATGTGAGCGGGCCCAGGGTCAGGCTCGGTCCTAGCAAACACCTTGTGTGGCCCAAGGTGCTGCGAGTGACATAGCAATGGGGAATCCATGTGTCCACACACTACTCATTGTGTTTGGGTGTCAGATACCTCATCGACAAGGCAAGGGGAAAGCCATCTGCACTCTGCACCCTACCCAAGTCAGTCAGTGTCTTTGTGCCAGACAGGTAAAACACCGGAATGGGAAGTCTGTGTGCACCCACAGCATGGGTGGCTCCAAGGAACCCAAAGACAGTACACATAAAGAAATCAGAGTGCCCAAACATGGCAGACTTTCACTGCGCTGGGGACATAGGCCTCTGCACAAACCCTCAGCAATCGCGGGCATAGAGTGGACTCCGATGCTAGCGCAGCTGTGAACGTCTCCTTAGCGCTGTATCGCTCCTCTTGTTTGTCCCAAAGCAGTGACCAGATAGCTGTGGTAACGCGAGAGAAAATACATATCGGCCTCGGGCCACAATCCATGCCCTAGTCAGCCAGTGTTTTTGGGCCAGATAGGTAAAACACCGCGATGGGAAGACTTAGTGCACCCATAGTATACACAGACCCCTGTAATATTCCTGTAGCAAAGGTATAAGCAGACCCCAGCAACATTTCTGTTGCAGAAGTATAGGCAGACCCCTGTAGCATTTATGTAGCAGCAGTATAGGCAGACCCCTGTAACATTTCTGTAGCAGCAGTATAGGCAGACCCCAGTAACATTTCTGTAGTAGAAGTATAGGCTGACCCCTGTAACATTTACGTGGCAGAATTATAGGCAGACCCCAGTAACATTTTTGTAGCAGAGGTATACGCAGACCCCTGTAACATTTATGTAGCAGTATAGGCAGACCCCTGTAACATTTACGTAGCAGAAGTATAGGCAGACCCCAGTAACATTTCTGTAACAGCAGTATAGGCAGACCCCTGTAACATTCCTGTAGCAGCAGTATAGGCAGACCCCTGTAACATTTCTGTAGCAAAGGTATAGGCAGACCCCTGTAACATTTATGTGGCAGAAGCATGGCAGACCCCTGTAACATTTATGTGGCAGAAGTGTAGGCAGACCCCTGTAACATTTATGTAGCAGTATAGGTAGACCCCTGTAACATTTACGTGGCAGAAGTATAGGCAGACCCCAGTAACATTTCTGTAACAGCAGTATAGGCAGACCCCTGTAACATTCCTGTAGCAGCAGTATAGGCAGACCCCTGTAACATTTCTGTAGCAAAGGTATAGGCAGACCCCTGTAACATTTATGTGGCAGAAGCATGGCAGACCCCTGTAACATTTATGTGGCAGAAGTGTAGGCAGACCCCTGTAACATTTCTGTAGCAGAAGTATAGGCAGACCCCAGTAACATTTCTTTAGCAGAAGTATAGGCAGACCCCTGTAACATTAATGTGGCAGAAGTATAGGCAAGCAGACCCCAGTAAAATGTCTGTAGCAAGAGTATAGGCCAACCCCTGAAACATTGGGTACCATGAGTGTAGGCGAAGTCCGGAAAAATTAGTTGGATAAGAGTATAGGCGAGGGCCAGAAAAATTAGTGTACCAACAGTACAAATGTACCCCTGAAAAATTGCTCAACCGAGAGGGCAGGTGAAACCCATAAATATTTTTTGAAAGATACAGCTCACTGTTGCTTAATTTGTAACAGAGCCTGGAGGCAGCCCTGTTAAAAAAAATTGGTTCATGTTAAAGTATCAATGCTTTTGAAACTTTGAAAAATTGTAAAAAAATTGTTAGATGAGCCTTCCGCAGAAAAATTGGCAGTTCAGCGTGATGACATGATGTTTCACAAGGAGTAGGAGGAGGAGGACTAATATCAGAGACAGATTGACAAAGCTAAATGCCCCATTTTTACGGTGACAGAAGAGTGCTATTATCTGCGGTTGCAGCGAAAAGAATCTTAAGGTTCCCCAGAGAAGTCTGGGGAAATCCAGGCTTTGTTCATCTTTATGAGTGCAAGAATGTCGACACTGGCAGTTGAGAGGCGGGTACGCTTATCTATGATGATTCCCCCAGCTGCACTAAACCCCCTCTGACAAGACGCTAGCGGCAGAGCAAGCCAGCACCTCCATGGCATACAGCGCAAGCTCATGCCACGTGTCCAGCTTTGACACTAGAGATGAGCGAACACCAAAATGTTCGGGTGTTCGTTATTCGGAACGAACTTCCCGTGATGCTCGAGGGTTCGTTTCGAACAACGAACCCCATTGAAGTCAATGGGCGACCAGAACATTTTTGTATTTCGCCGATGCTTGCTAAGGTTTTCATGTGTGAAAATCTGGGCAATTCAGGAAAGTGATGGGAATGACACAGTGACGGATAGGGCAGGCGAGGGGCTACGTGTTGGGCTGCATCTCAAGTTCACAGGTCCCACTATTAAGCCACAATACCGGCAAGAGTGGGCCCCCCCCCCCCCTCCCAACAACTTTTACTTCTGAAAAGCCCTCATTAGCATGGCATACCTTTGCTAAGCACCACACTACCTCCAACAAAGCACAATCACTGCCTGCATGACACTCCACTGACACTTCTCCTGGGTTACATGCTGCCCAACCGCCCCCCCTCCCCCCCACAGTGCACACCAAAGTGTCCCTGGGCAGCCTTCAGCTGCCCTCATGCCACACCACGCTCATGTCTATTTAGAATTGCGTCTGCCATGACGAGGGACCGCAGGCACACACTGCAGAGGTTGGCACGGCTAGGCAGCGACCCTCTTTAAAAGTGGCGGAGCGATAGCCCACAATGCTGTACAGAAGCAATGAGAAATAGAATCCTGTGCCACCGCCATCAGGAGCTGCACACGTGGGCATAGCAATGGGGAACCTATGTGCCACACACTATTCATTCTGTCAAGGTGTCTGCATGCCCCAGTCAGACCGGGCTTTTTAATTCATAGACACAGGCAGGTACAACTCCCTATTGTGAAGTCCCTGTCGACCCACAGCATGGGTGGCTCCCTGGAACCCACCGGCGGTACACAGAAATATCCCATTGCATTGCCCAACACAGCTGAGGTAGTAATGTCGTGCTTAATGCAGGTGGGCTTCGGCCCACACTGCATGCCCCAGTCTGACTGGGGTTCTTTATAAGTGTACAGATGTAGTAAAAACTCCGTGTGCACCTACAGCATGGGTGGGTGCCAGGAAGCCACCGGCGGTACATAGAAATATCCCATTGCATTGCCCAACACAGCTGAGGTAGTAATGTTGTGCTTAACCCTTTCCAATCCAATTTGTATATGGTTTTCCTAGGGGGCTTACTCTTTTTCTGCTGTTATACAACGGCGCTATATGCTGGCTAAAGCCAGTACTGCATGAGCTGACACGTAGGATAGGCTCCGACAGCAGAGAGGCTGGCAATATACAGTAAGAGAACCCCGACGGACGTCTACCAACAACGGAGCTGTACAGCCTTAAACCCTAATGTCTTCACAGGTCACACAGTGGACTGGAAAGGGTTAATGCAGGTGGGTTTCGGCCCACACTGCATGCCCCAGTCAGACTGGGGTTCTTTACAAGTGGACACATGTAGGTTAAACTCCCTGTGGACCCACTGCCTGGGTGGGTGCCAGGAAGCCACCGGCGGTACATAGAAATATCCCATTGCATTGCCCAACACAGCTGAGGTAGTAATGTCGTGCGTAATACAGGTGGGCTTCGGCCCACACTGCATGCCCCAGTCAGACGGGTTCTTTAGAAGTGTACAGATGTATTAAAAACTCAGTGTGCACCTACAGCATGGGTGGCTCCCTGGAACCCACCGGCGGTACACAAAAATATCCCATTGCATTGCCCAACACAGCTGAGGTAGTAATGTCGTGCTTAATGCAGGTGGGCTTCGGCCCACACTGCATGCCCCAGTCAGACTGGGGTTCTTTACAAGTGGACACATGTAGGTTAAACTCCCTGTGGACCCACTGCCTGGGTGGGTGCCAGGAAGCCACCGGCGGTACATAGAAATATCCCATTGCATTGCCCAACACAGCTGAGGTAGTAATGTCGTGCGTAATACAGGTGGGCTTCGGCCCACACTGCATGCCCCAGTCAGACGGGTTCTTTAGAAGTGTACAGATGTATTAAAAACTCAGTGTGCACCTACAGCATGGGTGGCTCCCTGGAACCCACCGGCGGTACACAAAAATATCCCATTGCATTGCCCAACACAGCTGAGGTAACGTCAGCTGTAATGCAGGTGGCCTAAAAATTAATTTGATTACACTGTAGGCGAGGGCCCACAAAAATTGCTGTATCAACAGTACTAATGTACATCCCAAAAATTGGCCATGGCCAGCCAAGAGGGCAGGTGAAACCCATTAATCGCTTTGGTTAATGTGGCTTAAGTGGTAACTAGGCCTGGAGGCAGCCCAGTGTAACGAAAAATTGGTTCAAGTTAAAGTTCCAATGCTTTTAAGCGCATTGAAACTTATAAAAATTGTTCTGAAAAATTATTTGAGTGAGCCTTGTGGCCCTAAGAAAAATTGCCCGTTCAGCGTGATTACGTGAGGTTTCAGGAGGAGGAGCAGGAGGAGGAGGAGGAGGAATATTAGACACAGATTGATGAAGCAGAAATGTCCCCGTTTTGGATGGTGAGAGAGAACGTAGCTTCCATCCGCGGGTGCAGCCTACGTATTGCTTACGTATCGCTGCTGTCCGCTGGTGGAGAACAGAAGTCTGGGGAAATCCAGCCTTTGTTCATCTTGATGAGTGTTAGCCTGTCGGCACTGTCGGTTGACAAGCGGCTACGCTTATCTGTGATGATTCCCCCAGCCGCACTAAACACCCTCTCCGACAACACGCTAGCCGCAGGACAAGCAAGCACCTCCAGGGCATACAGCGCTAGTTCAGGCCACATGTCCAGCTTCGACACCCAGTAGTTGTAGGGGGCAGAGGCGTCACCAAGGATGGTCGTGCGATCCGCTACGTACTCCCTCACCATCCTTTTACAGTGCTCCCGCCGACTCAGCCGTGACTGGGGAGCGGTGACACAGTCTTGGTGGGGAGCCATAAAGCTGGCCAGGCCCTTAAAGACTGTTGCACTGCCTGGGATGTACATGCTGCTCGATCTACGCACATCCCCTGCTACCTTGCCCTCGGTACTGCGCCTTCTGCCACTAGCGCTGTCGGCTGGGAATTTTACCATCAGCTTGTCCGCAAGGGTCCTGTGGTATAGCAACACTCTCAAACCCCTTTCCTCTTCGGGAATCAGAGTGGGCAGGTTCTCCTTATACCGTGGATCGAGCAGTGTGTACACCCAGTAATCCGTAGTGGCCAGAATGCGTGCAACGCGAGGGTCACGAGAAAGGCATCCTAACATGAAGTCAGCCATGTGTGCCAGGGTACCTGTACGCAACACATGGCTGTCTTCACTAGGAAGATCACTTTCAGGATCCTCCTCCTCCTCCTCCTCAGGCCATACACGCTGAAAGGATGACAGGCAATCAGCCGGTGTACCGTCAGCAGCGGCCCAAGCTGTCTCTTCCCCCTCCTCCTCATCCTCCTCATGCTCCTCCTCCTCCTCCTGTACGCGCTGAGAAATAGACAGGAGGGTGCCCTGACTATCCAGCGGCATACTGTCTTCCCCCGCCCCCGTTTCCGAGCGCAAAGCAGCTGCCTTTATGGTTTGCAGGGAATTTCTCAAGATCCATAGCAGAGGAATGGTGACGCTAATGATTGTAGCATCGCCGCTCACCACCTGGGTAGACTCCTCAAAATTACCAAGGACATGGCAGATGTCTGCCAACCAGGCCCACTCTTCTGAAAGGAATTGAGGAGGCTGACTCCCACTGCGCCGCCCATGTTGGAGTTGGTATTCGACTATAGCTCTACGTTGTTCATAGAGCCTGGCCAACATGTGGAGCGTAGAGTTCCACCGTGTGGGCACGTCGCACAGCAGTCGGTGCACTGGCAGCTTAAAGTGATGTTGCAGGGTGCGCAGGGTGGCAGCGTCCGTGTGGGACTTGCGGAAATGTGCGCAGAGCCGGCGCGCCTTTACGAGCAGGTCTGACAAGCGTGGGTAGCTTTTCAGAAACCGCTGAACCACCAAATTAAAGACGTGGGCCAGGCATGGCACGTGCGTGAGGCTGCCGAGCTGCAGAGCCGCCACCAGGTTACGGCCGTTGTCACACACGACCATGCCCGGTTGGAGGCTCAGCGGCGCAAGCCAGCGGTCGGTCTGCTGTGTCAGACCCTGCAGCAGTTCGTGGGCCGTGTGCCTCTTATCGCCTAAGCTGAGTAGTTTCAGCACGGCCTGCTGACGCTTGCCCACCGCTGTGCTGCCACACCGCGCGACACCGACTGCTGGCGACATGCTGCTGCTAACACATCTTGATTGCGAGACAGAGGAGGAGGAGGAGGAGGAGGGTGCTTTAGTGGAGGAAGCATACACCTCCGCAGATACCACCACCGAGCTGGGGCCCGCAATTCTGGGGGTGGGTAGGACGTGAGCGGTCCCGGGCTCTGACTCTGTCCCAGCCTCCACTAAATTCACCCAATGTGCCGTCAGGGAGATGTAGTGGCCCTGCCCGCCTGTGCTTGTCCACGTGTCCGTAGTTAAGTGGACCGTGGCAGTAACCGCGTTGGTGAGGGCGCGCACAATGTTGCGGGAGACGTGGTCGTGCAGGGCTGGGACGGCACATCGGGAAAAGTAGTGGCGACTGGGAACTGAGTAGCGCGGGGCCGCCGCCTCCATGATACTTTTGAAGGACTCAGTTTCCACAACCCTATACGGCAGCATCTCAAGGCTGATGAATTTTGCTATGCGGACGGTTAACGTTTGAGCGTGCGGGTGCGTGGCGGCGTACTTGCGCTTGCGCTCGAACACTTGCGCAAGCGACGGCTGAACGGTGCGCTGAACTACACTGCTGGATGGGGCCGAGGACAGCGGAGATGAGGGTGTGGGTGCAGGCCATGAGGCGGTAGTGCCTGTGTCCTGAGAGGGGGGTTGCATCTCAGTGGCAGGTTGGGGCACAGGGGGAGAGGCAGGGGTGCAAACCGGAGGCGGTGAACGGCCTTCGTCCCACCTTGTGGGGTGCTTGGCCATCATATGTCTGCGCATGGTGGTGGTGGTGAGGCTGTTGGTGTTGGCTCCCCGGCTGAGCTTTGCGCAACAAAGGTTGCACACCACTGTTCGTCGGTCGTCAGGCGTCTCTGTGAAAAACTGCCAGACCTTAGAGCACCTCGGCCTCTGCAGAGTGGCATGGCGTGAGGGGGCGCTTTGGGAAACACTTGGTGGATTATTCGGTCTGGCCCTGCCTCTACCCCTGGCCCTGGCCACCGCACTGCCTCTTGCAACCTGCCCTGCTGATGCCCTTGACTCCCCCTCTGAAGACCTGTCCTCCTGAGTAAGCGTTGCACACCAGGTGGGGTCAGTCACCTCATCGTCCTGCTGCTCTTCCTCCGAATCCTCTGTGCGCTGCTCCCTTGGACTTACTGCCCTTACTACTACCTCACTGCAAGACAACTGTGTCTGATCGTCATCGTCCTCCTCACCCACAGAAAGTTGTTGAGACAGTTGGCGGAAGTCCCCAGCCTCTTCCCTCGGACCCCGGGAACTTTCGAATGGTTGGGCATCAGTGACGATAAACTCCTCTGGTGGGAGAGGAACCGCTGCTGCCCAATCTAAGCAGGGGCCCGAGAACAGTTCCTGGGAGTGTTCCCGCTCCTGAGCAGGTGTCATTGTAGTGGAGTGAGGAGGCTGGGAGGAAGGAGGAGCAGCAGACAGAGGATTCGGATTTGCAGCAGTGGACGGCGCAGAACTGCGTGTTGACAATAGGTTGCTCGAAGCACTTTCTGCCATCCAGGACAGGACCTGCTCACACTGCTCATTTTCTAATAACCGTCTCCCGCGTGGACCCATTAATTGGGCGATGAATGTGGGGACGCCAGAAACGTGCCTCTCTCCTAATCGCGCAGCAGTCGGCTGCGACACACCGGGATCAGGAGCTCGGCCTGTGCCCACACCCTGACTTGGCCCTCCGCGTCCTCGGCCGCGTCCACGTCCTCTAGGCCTACCCCTACCCCTCAGCATGCTGTATTACCAGTGATTTGATTTCACAGGCAGGAAATAAATTGGCGCAAGACTGCAGGCCAAATATAATTTTTTCCCTTTTTGGAAAACGAAAGGCCCCACTGCCTCTAGTGAATGAATAATCTAAGTTTAATAACTGTGCTGTGTCCCTGCTAATGTGTCACAGAACGTGAGGGTAGCAGAGTTATTATAACTCTGGCAGAGCAGGTATTTTTTTTCCCAATTAAGGAAAGCAAATGGCGAAGCCAGCAGTAAAGCGTAGCTGGGTGCGTATGATTTAGCAATGTTTTTCACGCAGCTCACACGTGTCCACCGCCCGTAAGGACGGACAGAGGCTGGACAAATAGATTTGTTTCCACTTGTTTTTCCACCAAAAGGCAGCACTGCGTATATTCAATGAACATGAGAAGTTTAATAACTGTGCTGTGTCCCTGCTAATGTGTCACAGAACGTGAGGGTAGCAGAGTTATTATAACTCTGGCAGAGCAGGTATTTTTTTTCCCAATTAAGGAAAGCAAATGGCGAAGCCAGCAGTAAAGCGTAGCTGGGTGCGTATGATTTAGCAATGTTTTTCACGCAGCCGACACGTGTCCACCGCCCGTAAGGACCGACAGAGGCTGGACAAATAGATTTGTTTTCACTTGTTTTTCCACCAAAAGACAGCACTGCGTATATTCTATGAATAATAACTGTGTTGTGGCCCTGCCTATACAATTCTTTCCCTGCAGTATCAATGGAGGGTGGAATGCTCTGCAGAGGCGATTTTGAGAAGCCCAAAAAAAATGCAGCACAGCTAACAGCAGCCTGGACAGTACTGCACACGGATAAATATGGCCCTAGAAAGGACCGTTGAGGTTCTTGAAGGCTACACTCACTCCTAACACTCTCCCTGCCTATGCAGCACTTCTGTCCCTAATGCCGGGTGCAACGCTCTGCAGAGCCGATTTTGAGAAAAAAAAAATGCCACTGCTAACAGCAGCCAACACACAGCTATCAGTGGCCCTAATAAGGACCTTTGGGGGGTCTTGAAGCCTACACTAACTACCAATTCTTTCCCTACAGCAGCTCCGGTATAAACAGCACTGTCCCTCATCTAACTCACCAGGCATCTGAGGCGAGCCGCGGGAGGGGCCGACTTTTATATTAGGCGAACACCTGATCTCGCCAGCCACTCACAGCAGGGGGGTGGTATAGGGCTTAAACGTTGCAGGGGGAAGTTGTAATGCCTTCCCTGTCTTTCAATTGGCCAGAAAAGCGCGCTAACGTCTCAGGGAAGGAAGTGAAAGTAACCAGAACACCGCATGGTGTTCGTTACGAATAACGAACATCCCGAACACCCTAATATTCGCACGAATATCAAGCTCGGACGAACGCGTTCGCTCATCTCTATTTGACACCCAATAGTTGTATGGAGCAGAGGCATCACAGACGACGGTGGTACGATTGGCTACGTATTCCCTCACCATCTTTTTACAGTGCTCTCTCCGACTCAGCCTTGACTGGGAAGTGGTGACGCTGTCTTGCTGGGGAGCCATAAAGCTGGCAAAGGCCTTGGAGAGTTTTCCCCTGCCTGCGCTGAACATGCTGCCTGATCTCCGCGCCTCCCTTGCTACTTGGCCCTCAGAACTGCGCCTTCTGCCACTAGCGCTGTCAGATGGGAAGTTTAGCATCAGTTTGTCCACCAGGGCCCTGTGGTATTGCATCACTCTCTTACCCCTTTTCTCTTCGGGAATGAGAATGGAAAGGTTCTGCTTGTACAGTGGGTCGAGAAGGGTGTACACCAGTAATCCACGTTGGCCAGAATGCGTCTAACGTGAGGGTCATGAGAAAGGCAGCCTAACATGAAGTCAGCCATGTGTGGCAGGGTGCCAGTACGCAAGACATGGCTGTCCTCGCTAGGAAGATGACTTTCAGGATCCTCTTCCTCCTCCTCGTCCACAGGCCATGCACACTGAACAGATGAGAGGCAAGCAGCATGGGTACCCTTTGCAGTGTGCCCAGTTGTCTCCACCCCCTCCTCCTGCTCTTCCTCCTGCTCCTCCCCCTTCTCTAAAGCGTGCCGAGATATAGACATGAGGGTGGTCTGGCTATCAAGCGACATACTGTCATCCCCCATCTCCGAGGACCTGGCAGATGTCTGCCATCTAGGCCCACTCCTCGGTAAAGAATTGGGGAGGCTGACTACCACTAAGCCGCCCATGTTGGAGTTGGTATTCCACTATTGCTCTACGCTGCTCATAGAGCCTGGCCCACATGTGCAGTGTAGAACTCCACCTTGTGGGCACGTCGCACAGCAGTCGGTGCTCTGGCAGAATAAACCGATTTTGCAGGGTCCTCAGGGTGGCAGCGTCTGTGGTGGACTTACGGAAATGTGCACAGACGCGGCGCACCTTGCCGAGCAGGTCAGACAAGTGCGGGTCGTTTTTCAGAAACCGCTGAACCACCAGATTGAAGACGTGGGCCAGGCATAGCACATGTGTGAGGCTGCCGAGCTGCAGAGCCGCCACCAGGTTATGGCCGTTGTCACACACGACCATGCCCAGTTGGAAGCTCAGCGGCGAAAGCCAGAGGTCGGTCTGCTCTGTCAGACCCTGCAACAGTTCGGGGGGCGCGTGCCTCTTGTCACCTAAGCTGAGTAGTTTCAGCACAGCCTGCTGGCACTTGCCCATCGCTGTGCTGCCGCGCCACACCAACTGCTGGCGACGTGCTGCTCACACTTCTTAATTGAGAGGTAGAGGTTGCATAGGAGGAGGAGAAGGGGGAGGGTTTAGAGGAGGTGGCATAGACCACCGCAGATACCAGCACCGAGGTAGGACCCGCTATTCTGGGTGTGTGTAGGATGTGAGTGGTCCCAGGCTGACTCTGATCTTGGTGTGACACAGGTTGCACACCACTGTTTGTCGGTCGTCCACGCTCTCACTGAAAAACATCCACACCTTTGAACACTTAGCCCTCTGCACGGAGGCTTGGCGTGAGGGTGTGCTTTGGGAAACAGTTGGGGGATTCTTCGCTCTGGCCCTGCCTCTACCCCTGGTCACCGCACTGCCTCTTCCAACCTATCCTGCTGCTGCACTTGCCTCCGCCTCTGAAGACCTATCCTCAGTAGGCTTAGCAAACCAGGTGGGGTCAGTCACCTCATCGTCCAGCTGCTCTTCCTCCGAATCCTTTGTGCGCTCCTCCCTCAGACTTACTGCCCTTACTACTACCTCACTGATAGAGAAACTGTGTCTCATCATCATCCTCCTCACCCACTGAAAGCTCTTGAGACAGTTAGCGGAAGTCCCCAGCCTCATCACCCGGACCCCGGGAACTTTCCAAAGATTGGGCATCGGTCACGACAAACTCCTCAGGTGAGAGAGGAACCATTTTTTCCCAATCAAGGCAGGGACCCGAGAACAGTTCCTGGGAGTCTGCCTGTTCCTCAGAATATGTCATTTTCAGGGAGTGAGGAGGCTGAGAGGAAGGAGGAGCAGCAGCCAGAGGATTCAGAGTTGCAGCAGTGGACTGCGTAGAAGACTGGGTGACCGACACATTGCTGGATGCATTTTCTGTAGAGATGAGCGAACGTGCTCGGCCCCGCCCCTTTTTCGCCCGAATACCGCGATTTTCGAGTACTTCCGTACTCGGGCGAAAAAATTCGGGGGGCGCCGTGGCGGCGCGGGGGCTTGCAGCGGGGAGTGGGGGGGGAGAAGGAGAGAGAGAGGGCTCCCCCCTGTTCCCCGCTGCTACCCCCCGCACCGCCGCGCCTCTCCCCGCCCCCCCCGAATCTTTACGCGCGAGTACTGAAGTACTCGAAAATGGCGGTACTCGGGTGCGTAAGTACTCATTACGAGTACGTTCGCTCATCTCTAATTTTCTGCCATCCACGACAGGACCTGCTCACACTGCTCTGTTTGTAATAAAGGTCTAGCACGTGGACCCATAAATTGTCATATGAAGCTGGGGACTCCAGAAACTTGCCGCTCTCCTAATCCCGCAGCAGCCGGCTGTGATTCACCTAGACCAGGAATTCAGCCTGTGCCCACACCCTCACTTGGACCTCCGTGTCCACTTCCTTGACCCCTACCCCTCATCATGCCAAATTACGAATAGAGCAGGGGCGAAATAAATTACTCCACTGTACAGCACTGACAACTGGGCCTTAATTCACCACACACAGAGACTTGTAGATAGTGGAGGCTCTATGCTGTGACTGGGAAATAAGTAACCCGCTGTCTCGCGCTGATACCTTGGGGTAATTTACTGCTCGCAGAGATTTGTAGATTATAGAGGCTGTGTGGAGTGGGAGAAGACTGTAAAGCCAGTGGATAGTGCTGATAACTGCAGCGATCTCAACCCCACCAACGAAAATGGTATTGCGGGACGCTCTGCACAGCGGCTGAGCTGAAATACTTTGCAGTGGCCCAGGTAATATTACAGTACTGTTTAGCGGTGAGACCGCGGTCTAATTCACTGCAGACAGAGAACAGTATAAATAATTATGGAATTATTTGCATACACTTTCACACTGACAGCGGTATTGTAACACAAACTGCAACCAGAAAAAAATTATACGGAAGGCTGCAAACAGGCCTAGCTGTGAAATACTGAAGCATTACAACTCCCAGCAGCCAGCCATTAAAATGCACACGGTCAGAGGTAGCCCTAAGGAGGACTGTTGGGGTTCTTGTAGACAGGATCCTACACTACCACTTTCCCTATCTCAGCAGCAGCACTTTCCCTATACTCTGTATAATAGACTGCAGACTGAGAATGCTATAGCTGTAATAGCCTGCACAGCCCGAGATGAAAAAAAAAAAAATTGTGCAAAACTGCTCCCAGCCAGCCACAACAGTAATGCACACGGTCAGATGTGGCCCTAAGAAGGACCGTTGGGGTTTTTGAGGACAGGATCCTACACTAACACTTTCCCTATCCCGTCAGCAGCACTTTCCCTAATCTCTCCCAGTGTGTGTCTGAGGCGAGCCTCGTGCGGGACCGCTTTAAATACTCGGCAGTCACTTGATCTCGCCAGCCACTCACTGCAGGGGGGTGGGATAGGGCTGGCACGTTACAGGAGGAAGTGGTAATGCCTTCCCTGCATGTCTATTGGCTAGAAAATGGCACTAGACATGAAGGAAGGAAATGGAATTGACTTGAGTACCGTGTGGTGCTCGTCTCGAGTAACGAGCATCTCGAGCACCCTAATGCTCGAACGAGCATCAAGCTTGGACGAGTGTGCATGCTCATCTCTATTCCCTCACCATCTCTCTTCTTACAGATAGCCTGCATTATTTTATTCCCCGAATAGCACAAGAAAGATCAGTTGATGTTCCATCTACTTTCTGAGAGAAAACAGATACAAAATAAGAATTTAAAAGTTCGGCCTTCTCAACATCATTCTTAACCAATTCACCATTTTCATCTTGTAAGCATCCAATAGCATCTTTGACTTTTCTTTTGCTTTTGACATACCCCCCAAATCCTTTTTTATTGCTTTTGGCCTCTGTTGCACGCCTCAATTCATTATCAGCTTTAGCTTTTCTGACACTTGCCCTACAGTTTCTGCAGACCACATTATATTTTTCTTTAGATATTGCCCACTTTCCATTTGATAAACATATTTTTCCTTGTTTTTTAACATGTGTGCAAGTTCTGCGTTCATCCATCCTGGTTTCATTAAATGCTTCCCATTCTTCCTTCTTTTAGGGATTGTTAACGATTGTGCTTTGCGAATCTCATTTCACAATATTTCCCAACCTTCTTGGGCATTTCTGTCCTTAACATCCAGCGATTGGATTCTTCCTATCCTCTTTCTGAGTTCATTGAAATCTGCCTTTCTGAAATCCAACTTTGAAGTCTGAGTTTTCTCAGGTCTTCCTCACCTTTTTATCCAAAATTCAAGGATAGCATGATCACTGCCTCCTAAGGACCCAGCCACCCTTACTCCCTTAACCATTTTCTCCCTGTTGGTAAGAATTAGGTCCAAGAAAGCAGATCCCCTTGTTTTCTCTTCGACCTTTTGGAAGATAAAGTTGTCAGCAAGAGCGGATAAGAATTTGTTGGATCCATTACTTTTACCTAAGAGAGATTCCCAACAAATGTCGGCATAGTTAAAAATCTCCCATGATCAGTATGTCATGCTTTTTTGAGAGCTTGGCCATCTGATGTAGAAAGAGTTCATCAAAATTTTCTGCTTGTCTAGGTGGCCTATAGTAAATGCCTACAATGGTGTCCTTTCTGTTCTCTCCTTGTATTCTTATCCAAACAGTTTCTACAGAACTCCCAGCTCTAAAGCTTGAATCTCTGTGGAGATGAATGTTTTCCTAACATACAATACACCACCTCCTCACCTTTTGTTATGTCTATTTCTTATAAATAAGTTGTATCCTTCAAGCTTTGTGTTCCAATCATGTGTATCATTCCACCAAGTTTCCGTGATGCCTATGACATCATACTTCTCTTCCTGTGTTAGGAGCTCCAATTCTCCTTGTTTGTTTTCCATGCTCTGTGCATTGGTATAAAAACATTTTAGTTTGTGATCGGTGTCTGTTGCTCCTCTACTTGCATGCCTTCTGAATTTTTGGTCTTTGTTCCTAGTCCACTTCTAATAGCTAGGGTCTCAAATGTATTAATTAGCTGTATATTTTTACCTGTCTTTTCACTTCCCTTCCCATATTGTTCTAGTTTAAAGCTCTTCTAATGAGTGAAGCAAGGCGCCCACCAAAAATGTGCTTACCTGTTTTTGTAAGGTGCAACCTGTCTCTAGCAAGCATTCCATCATATAGGTAATTCACTCCATGGTCTAGGAATCCAAAACTTTGCTGACGGCACCATCGATGTAGACAGTTGCTCATCTCTAGAATCCTGTTCCATCTTCTTATTACATGGCCATCCACTGGGAGGATGGATGAGAAGACCACCTGTGCTCCTAGTTCCTTCACCTTCTTTCCAGGGTCTTCAAAGTCTCTGCAGATAGTTGCAAGGTCCTTTTTTACAGTGTCATTTGTCACTACATGTATTAGTAGGAATGGGTGGTGTTCTGTAGGACTGAAGAGTCTTGACAGCCTATCAGACACATCTTTGATTTGTGCACCTGGAAGACAGCACACCTCTCGTGAGGTTATGTCAGGTGTTCTCAATAGGGAATCCCCTACAACCACCACTCTCCTCCTTTTCTTCACAACAGCACTTCTTTTTCTCCATTGAAGAGGACTCGGTGCACTTCCTACACAGTTCTTTGTGGGTAGAGTCATTTCTTGCTGTACCTCTTTCTCCTCTGCTCTTTGTGGGTGGAGTCACTTCTTGTTGTATCTCTTTGTCCTTCTGCTCAGGAACCAGTACCAGCTCCCAGTGTGAGAACCTTGTACAGGTTCCCAAGCAGGGTGCTGGCTGACTCATGTTCTTCCTGGTTCTTTGGGTCACATGCTTCCATTCCTTAGCTTCTGCGGGTACACTGGACATTTCTTTTCCTTTAATATTTTGAAGACTTTCTTCTACTCTGTCCAGGAAATCCTCATCGTCCTTAATACGTTTCAATGTAGATATTCTCCCCTGAAGACTACGCACCTTTTCCTTCAGTAGAGACACAAGCTTGCATTTCTGATAGGTGAAAATTTGCTTTTCCTCTGGTAGGTCTGTAAACATATAGCATACGTTGCAGCTCACCAAATGGCTCCTCTCCTTTTCCATGTTGTTAGTTGATGTCCACTTCCAAACTTCTAAAAGTCAAGAATTGTGGTGAAAATATATAACCGGTAAAATACCATTAAGTGTACAATCTCTGGTTGGAGAGGAGAGGAAAGGTCTACTGTAGAATCAGCCTAGGCCAGGATATTTAGACAAACCTTAACGGCTCCATTAAAAAAAGTTGTAGATGATGGAAATGGGTTTATATAGTTGGTGTATGCCACTACAGCACTTTTAACTTCTGGGGTATATATGGTCACTTACCTGCAGAAAAAGCCATGAAGCCTTCACATTTCTTAAACAGACCGTTTTGGTCAAGAAAATGTTCAGGATCAAACTCATAGGGGCTTTTGAAAACAGTTGGGTCATATAGTACGGAATGTAAAACTGGAACAATGATGGTACCCTGGAGGGTGAGAAATAAGGTCAAATGACACCCATATTTATTAAGCAGTACATTCGATAAAATAAGAGCTTTTTTTCTACCTTGGGTAGGGCGTACCCCCTGAAAACCGTGCCCTCTGTCACAGCATGGGGAACACCAAGAGGTAAGAAGTCAACGAATCTCATTATTTCATGGATAACAGCTTCAGTGTAGGGCATTTTGACCCGGTCTGTTAAACAAGGCCTTCGTGTTCTGCCAATCACATTCTTTATCTCAGCTTGAACCTTTTCTGAGGACAAGTGAAAAGATAATTATGCAATATCTTCATTTTAGCAATGAATGTTTACAAAATGCATAGAGCGGGTGCTGCCTAGAACTGCCAAGGTTACTATGTTCTTTGTGCTAGAAAAATGACCCCAGGAATATGGTTATTGCTGAAATGAAGGAATATTTTTATTTTTAATGCAGCTGACAATTTGGAACATCTCTATCATAAATTAATAAGATTGCTATTTGAAAAGAAGAAGCTAATAGTGTTTGCAATGCAGCACACTGAACAAAAAGAATGGGGAGGGGGGGCGTGGCCAGCGACCAACATGGAGAGTCGCATGTGAGAGGAGCTCCCCAGGGGAAGCATTAATCCTGTAAAAATCCTGGCCTCATGGTGATTTAATTGCCAAAAGAAAGGACTTTTAAACCCTGCCGCAGGAGACTAGGATGGGACTGGGTCGGATTAAACCCCCTGAACACACCGCAAAGTACCACGGATCAATTCGGAGGTGAGGCCGCACCAACGCCCTGTCCCCTTCCCGCCACTACAGACATCTGGATTGGCGGCTACGGAGGTCTGACTTGTCTGCAGACTGGGCTGGGTGGGGGAGCCGACCTCCTTTCTCACCCTCCGATACGGAGCACTGGACACAGGACTTCACCCGCGAAATTGACTTGCCAGTCCGGGCCGCCAGGTCGGCTGCCCGAAACTCCTCTTCCCCTCCCCCGCTGCTGCAGAGCAAGTACTCACCGGTCCGGCCGAGCGCTGAGTGTGGAGGACCCTGGATCTGAGCGGGCCCCGCGGCTGGGGGTACTCGCTTCTGTACCTTACCAGGCGCCTCATCTGGTCTCCTTCCCGGACCTGCAGTGCCGAGCCCCCCTGCCACCGCTGTAAGCGGCGCCGCTAGACGGCCTGAGCCCGGCCGCGGGAGGTGAGACGGGCTGCCTCTCTACCCCCCGGCGCGAACCACCCGCCACGTACCACGCCGACAGCTGGGACTTTATTAACCTACTCACTCCTCGGCGGACCGGTGGCCCCGATTCAGGCAGTTGCCGTGGGATCATGGCTCCTCATATCTGGCTGGACTTTGTTAGTCTGCCACCTGGAGCGGACCGGCCGCTATACAACCCCCAGAGGATCGCCGTCTGCCTGGCCGAACTGCCTGTCTGACCGGCTAACATCCTTCCCCCGCTGCCGCGAAGAGACAACATACCGACCCCAGTCGGACACCTGCCTGGGGAGGCCCCGCTCCTGTATCTAGGCTCGACGGCCCCGTGGACCACATCTCTCCTGACCACCCCATCGGCCTGGTGGCACCGAGACCCCCTGCCGTCACTGAGAGGTGAAGTCTCTGAACGATCCGACGACGGCCGAAAAGGAGGGGCGCTGTGTTTCTACTTCCTCGACACGGGCTGCCCGCTGCAGACGCCACCGGAGGCCGCGACTTGGCCGACTGACCGACGGTCTCGCCACCGCTGCGAATACAGCTCCTCCCGCCGACCGAAAACCGGCCCAGTGGAGCCGGCACCGAAAACTGTAAGTGGGGACAACGGTCGGGGGACAATACCTAGGAGCGGCACGCTGTCGTGTTAGACACCATGTACCCGGAGGGGAGAAACCCTGACGGGGAAATCCCGCCCCTCGAATCAGTCTGGACTCAGAGTCAGCGAACATAAAAAGGTCCCCGCCACACTATGACTCTCCCCCCTGCGACTCTGCTGTAAGCCTTACCCGCTACAAGGGGGATCGCCACGACTTGACAGCTTTCCGGTCGGGCCACCTGAACTGATCTGAGCCATAAACGACATCTCTCCATATCTGTAACTTAACTCCTTGTTGTACCAAACTCCTGACAACTATTGTGGCCCTGTGGCACCAAGGCTCCCGGGGACACTAACAACTTAAACTCCTCATCAGAGTCCCCACACGTTATCTGATTGGCTAGCCAGCCCTATTGCCAAGCAATTTTTCTCGGAAACAATCATACGCTCCTACCACCAAGAAAACCGCTTACGTCTCCGGTTAACCCTTTCCAATCCAATTTTTTTGCCACGCTCATTTTTCCCAGCTCCAATTTATTTTGTGCGGGAAAGAGGTTGGTGGATTACTTGGAACAACAACATAGAAAACCACACAAATAAATTACCTAATGATTTTATTAGCACTTTTGGATAAATTAAAAGGTTTTTATTTATTTTGACTTATAATTTTTTAGCGCGTGATACTTTTTAAAACAAATTGCAGGATGAAGTCCAGGCTTCCTAGTACATGTTTCACAGTAAGGCCGCCTGCAGACGGCCGGGTCAGATCCGGCTGCGAGAATTCTCGCAGCGGGACCCGACCCGAGTGTCTGCAGAGAGCAGCGCGGGCACTCACCTCTCCCGCGGCCCCGGCTCTCTCATGTGCCAGCTGCTGGGCAGCTGAATGTAGCGCTCCATTCTGCATTTACTGAATGCCCCCGTTTCCAGCTCACTTACTGACATAAAAGTGTGTCGGGTGTTCTCCGGCAGCAGAGATGGGGAGGGAAGCACATTCGGGCATTCACTATCAGCACTGATAAGCGCTGGGCTCTTCATTTACTGACTGCACTCATGTTCTTTCTCCCCTCCTGTATGTTGGAGAATACAGGGCAGCAGGGCAGAGGAGAAGGAACATCTGGCTTTCAGTAAATGAAGAATCCAGCGCTGATCAGTGCTGTTTGCATCTCACTTATTCACATAAGTGTGTCGGGTGGCCTCTGTCAGCAGAGCGTGGGAGGAAACAGCATGTTGGGTCTGCCCCGACATCAGAGCTATAGAGGAAAATGATGATGTCGGGGCAGCCCCGACAGTGGATTGGAAAGGGTTAAACACGTTAACTAACTGCCCGCGAACATGAGCCCGCGTGCAAAAAGCGGCTCTGCGGCAGAAAAATTAAAAGAATTTTCACGCACTGAAACTCCAGACCACATTCCTCGAGCGACGCGACCTGCCCAAACAAAGGAAACTGAAGATTAACCTGGGCAGCCACCGGAACCAACAATGCGTCAACTCCTGGAAGCAATCAACACCTGCAAGTCCGCCCTCACAGACAAGATAGAAGTTAAATCGGACATAGTTCTCCTGAGACAAGACCTACAAAACATGCGAGGCAGGGTGCGTGAAATGGAGGACCGCATCTCGAACGTAGAGGATTCCCTGCGTCCAATCCCCGCAGTGGTGCAGAAAGCTATAAGATCAGCGGAATACTGCCAAGCCAAAACAGACGACCTTGAAAACCACTCACGCCGCAACAACTTACGCATAATTGGCCTACCTGAAAAAACAGAAGGCTCACAACCAGAACTGTTCACGGAGAACTGGCTGAAATCATTCTTGGGCGGCGACGCTTTCTCTGCCCACTTTGCCGTGGAGAGAGCTCATCGCGTCCCGGCAAAGCCACCACAGCCGGGCGCACCCCCACGCCCGTTTCTAGCAAGAATGCTAAATTGCAGGGATCGCGACGCCGCCCTAAGTCAAGCCAGATTAAAAGGCCCACTTAAACACAACAACTCAGTGATATCTATATTTTCTGACTTTTCTGCGGACTTACAAAAACAAAGAGCCACTTTTATGGAGGTCAAAAAGAAATATAAAAGACAGAAATATTCCCTACTCAATGGCATATCCGGCCCGCCTGCGCATTGTCGCAGAGGGAAAAGCGGTCTTTCTACACTCCCCTATTGAAGCTTTGGAATGGCTCAGAATGCACCCTGTGTCACCAAGAGACGCTAATCCATAACGTATATAAATATGATTACTAACTTGAATCGTTGCTGAGGAGCGCTATTATCCCCCTGGCCCACGGATGGCAAGGCAGTCGCCCACAGTGCGAACCTGTTGCCCGGAACTTCCCTATGTCTCAATGCTACCCTAACCTAACAATTTAGGTCCATTTGGTAAAACTAGCCATCCATAGGCCACTGGGACCTCTCCCCTCCAATAACACCAGCTACCTACCCGATAGTTTGTAGCTTAAGTTTTCTTTGTCTCCTGTCTTTAGGTTTACTGGAACCCTAAATTTAGGATTCCCACGTTTATATCTAGACAGGATGCCAATAATTAAAGGTTTAAACTGTTTTAGGACAACCATTGTTATTTGTTTTAAGTTGTCTATGCCAATGATCCCCATTGCTCTGTATATGCAAAGCCCTTCCCTTCCCCTTCCCCTAAGTATAGGTGCACTGATTGAACTTTATATCCACACCGACACTAATGTCCTTAAAATGCCTTAGCTGGAACGTACGCGGCCTTGGCACAGCCCTCAAGCGCAGAGAAGTCTTCTCCTTTATTAAACAAATCAACCCCCACATCGTGTGCTTGCAGGAGACCCACCTCACCGTGGATAAAGCTGACACTCTTAAAAAGCCGTGGGTCCAGTGGGCAGCCCACTCCTTCCACACCTCCTCCTCTAGAGGTGTCTCATTGCCCATCCATAACTCCATAAGATGGAATCCTATTAATATCCGTAAAGACCCGGAAGGTAGATCAATATTCGTACACACCGAAATAGACTCCAAACCCTCTGTCATTCTATGTATCTATAACCCACCGCACAATAATCTCTCCATCTTACAGGCAGCCATAAACTTTGCACACCAATACCCCTCAGCAGGTGTAATCTGTATGGGAGACTTTAACCAGGTGATGAACCCGACCAAAGACAAATTCCACACCCCAGCTAGCACTGCCACTAGCTCCTCCCTCCGGCAGGTGACCGAGAGCGTCGGTTGGGTCTATCTCTGGCGGTTGCATCACCCTGACACTCTGGAATACACCTGCCACTCTCTTGGACATAACGCCCTCTCAAGAATCGACTATATATTCAGTTCCACGGAAGTGGCGGTTTATCTCTCAGATATAATACACTGTCCGCGAGGAATATCAGACCACAGCCCGATACTTCTAACACTGAAATTCCCCCAACTCAAAATACTTCCTACTTGGAAACTACATCCGTTCTGGCTCAAGCTTCTAGGTCCAGACCACCAAACCCCATTCCACATATCCCTCTTTTTAGACGCCCATAGTAACAACACCCACCCGGCCCTGAGGTGGGACACCCTTAAAGCATACCTCCGGGGGTGCTTCAAATCAGCCATCTCATATATCAAGCAAACGACATCCCAAGCTGACAGAGATATAGAAACAAAGACACTTGAGGCAGAAAAGACATTCATTGATAATCCCACAGACTCTAATAAAGAAGCATGGCTCAGTTGCTCACGCCTCTACAAACATCAAATTCACGCCAAGGCCAAGCGTAAATTATTCTTTGCGAAACAATATTATTTTTAACTGGGTAATCAATCCAGCAATCTGCTGGCTAACCTGATCAAACACGAGAAACACCCCAACACGATCCTTAAGATAAAAGATCAATATGACGTGGAGCTGACTGATGCCCCAGCCATTACAAACCGCTTTAAAGAATTTTACGCCAACCTGTACAGTTCACCCACAGACTCCACTAAGGCAGATATCCTAAACTACCTGAGCGACCTGACCTTCCCAACATTGTCCGAGGAACAGGTAGAATTCCTGGAAGCCCCAATCACCCTAGATGAAATCCGGCAAACAATTCAGGATATGGCACCTAATAAAGCCCAGGGCCCAGATGGCCTCCCAATAGAAGTATATTGGAAATATGATGAACAACTGGCCCCGCTGCTACTAGAAACGTTACAACAGGCCCAACTAGACAAAGCCCTCCCACCCTCGTTCTACAGAGCATCTATTATAGTCATTTTGAAGCCAGACAAAGACCCTACAGACTGTAGCTCTTACCGCCCCATTTCTTTGGTAAACGCTGATTATAAAATCCTAACAAAACTCCTGGCTACAAGACTAAATCAAATAATTCTATCCATTATACAGCCTGACCAGGCTGGCTTTATGCCAGGGAAATCCACGACAATTAACATACGGAGAGTCCAAACAGCGATTCAATTGGGCAAACAGTTTAACATGCCCTGGGCACTGGTTTCACTGGACATGATGAAGGCCTTTGACTCGCTGGAGTGGACTTTCCTCGAGGCCTGTCTAGTCCAATTTGGGTTTGGCCCCCAATTCTTACAATGGGTCAAAACCATATACAAATCGCCAAGTGCTAATGTAATAGTAAATGGCATCCCATCTACCGAGTTTCGCCTCGCAAGGGGCAGCCGTCAGGGCTGCCCACTATCCCCGGCTTTATTTGCCATAGCCATCGAAGCCATGGCAATTCGGTTGAGAAGTACCCCTGACGTAACCGGCATCAAATGGGCGGGCCTTGAAAGCAAAGTGGGCCTATATGCGGATGATACAATCCTATTTTTGTCAGACCCTACAACCTCCTTTTCCCATGCTATGTCCCAAATTGACACATTTTCCCACCTATCTGGATTACATGTCAACTGGCCCAAGTCCACAATTCTATATACAAATCTCAACCTAATAAAAGATCCCTGCGTCACCAGATACACACTAGTCGTGGTTTCTAAAATTTAAATATCTAGGGATGTATATGTCCCAAAACCAAAATAACGCCATAGATGATAATATTGACCCATTGCTGAAAAATGTTAAAAACAAATTCGAGAGGTCTAAATTACCGCTTTCGGTGGCCGGCCACATAAACCTGGTTAAGATGACCATTCAACCTAAATGCCTGTACATATTGCAGCATATGCCAATATTCGTTCCCAAACGCATTTTTCAAACCCTTAACTCCCTCATCACATCTTTTATCTGGAATTCCCCCCGCTCAAAGCTTAGCCTTTCAACCCTACAAAGGCCCAAAGAGCAGACTGGAATGGCACTTCCGGATCTGCACATATACTACCTAGCCGGACAGCTGCGTAATGATCTGGATCTTGGAACGGGAAATGCCCATCGCAGATCAATTTTTGGCAAAACAAGTGAAAGAACAACCTTTTAAGCTTCCTGGAGTTCCCAGAACATACCAATCCCTCCGATACATTAGCACTTCACAAAGTTGCCCTACAGGTGTGGAAAGAGGTCAAGGCCATTCAACAATATGAAGAAGTGATGTATGAACTCCCCCTATGGAATAATCCCGGCCTTGCAGTCGGTTCCAGACCCCCAATACTGGAGGTCCTTAGGGGTGGTGTCGGTGGGAGACATCTACATAGACGGGACCCTCCCCACATTCAATCAACTACGCGAAAAACTACAGTCCCCACAACTTTAACTATTTAGATTTTTCCAGCTGAGACAAACGCTGAATTCCCAATTCACACCTACCTCTACACGTATATCCAAATTCCCCACAATTGGCATCCTTAGATCCCAAGGACCTAAGGGCCTAATCTCGGCACTCTATACGCATCTCCTCTCAGCCAAAACCGACCATAACCCGCCCTCAGCTTACGACAAATGGAAAATTTCTATCCCGTCCTTATCACCGGAGGACTGGACGGACATATCTGAATCCCCTCTCTCGATCTCCCCTGCAGTCAACAAATTGACTCAGTTATACATTATTCACCAAGCATACCTCACTCCTGGCCGACTATATAAAATGGGCAATTCTTCCTCAAACTCCTGCCATAGATGCCGTCAACCAGAAGCTAACTTCTGGCACTTGATCTGGGATTGCCCCTTGGTAAACGGATTCTGGTCTGAGATTGTATCCTTTATAAACGCACTGTTACCATCCCCTCTTAATATTGAGATGGACCCTAAGACAATTCTGTTTGGCTTACTGGAGGAGGAGGTGTGGCCGCACCACATCCGTATCTTTCTACAAAAAACTCTATTCTTGGCACACAAAACAATAGCCACTCATTGGATGGCTGCAGGAATCCCCACGGTTTCATACTGGGTTCGGTCAGTAAACACAGTAGTCTCCTATGAGAAAATCATCTACCAAAATAGAGGGTGCCCAAATAAATTTCAAGAAATATGGGGCATTTGGTTGGATACCAACTCCACTCTATCCACAGATTAAACTCCCAGGCTCACTACCTCCTTTCTCCACCCCCCCCCCCTCCCTTCCTACCTGAACTCCTGTGTTCCCCTCTTCTTAATGAACAACAAATACAGAGCCCCATCCCACAACAAGTTTAAATAATCAACATAGACAGTCCAGGTTTATCTGTTAAAGTTTATTGTTATCTACATCAACAAAATATACAGGGAAAAATTTTATTATACTATTACAACTAAGTAAGTTATAGCACAGCATGTTATTTATGTAACACTGAGTCCACATTTGTCGTAACTTTATTATGTACTGTGCAAATTTTCCTTTAATAAAGAAAACAAAGTTAAAAAATGGGGAGCTACAGTATATATTGCAACTGCCATCCAACTGAAAAGGACATTTGGGGTGTAGCTTTTTAAAAGCAGCCCTATCAGTCAGATGCTCTTAGCCAATCCCTGAATGCAGATTGGTCAAGAATAGAGATGAGCGAACGTGTTCGGCTCCGCCCCTTTTCGCCCGGACACCGAACTTCGCGAGGAATTCCGTGTTCGGGCGAAAAAAGTTCGGGGGTCGCCGTGGCAGCGCGGGGGGTTGCGGCGGGGAGTGGGGGGGAGAGGGAGAGAGAGAGGGCTCCCCCCTGTTCCCCGCTGCTGCCGCCCGCGCCGCCGCGCCTCTCCCCGCCCCCCGGCGCCCCCCGAATACTTACGCGCGAACACGGAAGTCCTCGGAAAAGCCGGTGTTCGGGTGCGTAAGTGTTCGTTAAGAACACGTTCGCTCATCTCTAGTCAAGAACAGCTGAGAAGATCTTGAAGGCCATTCATCAAAACATTATTTCCAGTAGGAAACCATCATATTGCCCTGCAAACTCTATGAGATGTACAGTAGATACTTAAATGGGTTTTGAGTTTTAGAAAAAACATTTTTTCAAATACTCAATTAGGGTTCTTTGATGTAATATAAGGGGGTTCACAGATGTAGGATTAGCCAGAGGTTAGAGTAGTCTTAAAAAGCATCTTCCACTCTGGAGAACTAGTGCATTAATGCCTAGACCAGTGTTTCTCAATTCCAGTCCTCAGGGACCCCCGATAGGTCATGTTTGCAGGATATACAACAGTAAGAACACCTATGGCAATATCTGAGGCACCGACAATAATTACATCACCTGTGCAATACTTCTGAAATCCTAAAAACATGACCTGTTGGGGGTCTCTGAGGACTGGAGCTGAGAAACACTGACTTAGGCCTCATGTCCACGGGGAAATTTGGGCCTGCGTGGATTCTCCATGCAGAATCCCGCAGCGGATCTCTCCTTTCCCGCAGACATGACACCGGAAAACAACATTTTACTTATTTGTCTGGATGCTGTGGATCTACCCTCCGTCACGGCCGGATCGTCTTTCTTTGGCCCGGCGGATGTGCTCGGCACGCCGAAGGCACGCCACACGCATGTGCCCTGCACTTCTTTTTTTTTTTTTTTAACTCCTGCTGTCCCGCGGCAGAGCAGACATTTAGCTGCGGGTGTGCCGTGGATCCGGACGGCTTCCATAGGCTTCAGTAGAAGCCTGCGGGAGACCCGCGCACTAAAATGGAGCATGCTGCGGGTGTTTTCCCACACATGCAATCCGCGCCTCAGGGGAAAATGACATCCACAGGTATTTAATTACCTGCGGGTGTCCAATGCATCCCTAGGGGCGTGGATAACGCGTGCGGGTGATCCACTGTGGATCTGTCCCGTGGACATGAGGCCTTAGACAGACAGTTTATTGCTTTCAGTAGTCGCTGTGTAATGTGCTGCGGTGTAGTCTCCTGTGGTGCTGCTGCAGGATAATTAAACATATTGGGCCAGATTTCCCCACAGATTACAGTTGATTGCTGGGTTCTAAACAGCATGAAACCGTGTAATCAGCTTATAATTACAAGACCCTTCGGAAAAAACATGGTCTAAAGTGAAAAACCCCTTTAAGATGACTACTACTGTAGCTTGGTTTTCTGGTTGAAACTAATTGAGGACCTATCCACATCCCATCAATAGCAGATTGGTGGAAGTCTGCCCCTAGGGACCCCTGTAGATCAGCTGATGTTCTGTAATGGCCTAGTATGATAGTGGTCACTTTAATGGGAGAGAGCTAATGGGAAAGTTTTGTGACTTCTAGCCGGTAAGATCGTTCACATTAGCTGATCAGCAGGTGTCCCTAGTGGCAGATCCCCAGTAATTTGCTATTGATGACCTACTGTATCCTGAGGATAATCTATAGCTTTGGAAAGTAAAACCCATTTAACCATTTTAATGCACCTCAGAGCTTTTTGTTATTCTTAAAAGTATTTTAGTCTCATGAGAAATTTTAAAAAAAAATTTACTTTTCTTTCAAAAAATGTTTCAAAGTATGACCTACATGTAAAAATGCTTTCACTTTATGTCCATCTTCATGTGGAGAACAGACATGCTTTAATACATCCAGTGAAATAATTAAATAAATATTGCATTATCTCAGAATCCTTACCTTTAATACTTGGATACTTCATGAGGATTAGAAGTCCGTATCCTAGAGTGCCGCTAGTGGTTTCCTGTCCAGCAAAAAATATATCCAGCGCCGAGGTAAGTAGATTAGATAAGTTGAATTGGGAATGCGGGTTGTTGCGTTCCTGAAAGAAAAAAGAAAACAAAAGCATTTTGCAATAAGTCAAGGAACTGAACACATAGAATTGTGCCAACTCTTGGGAATTTGGGCAGTACCAACATTCGTGGCTCCTACAGGCAGACTTCACCTGTACTTCGCCCAGGTTGGGGAGCGCTGTGTAACAATTTCACACTGTGTTTAAGGAACTCTTTCTATCCAGCCTAATGCTGAAATTTCTATGGGACTGAGGACTTTTGCCAGGGGCGTGCTGAGTATCTGCAAATCTAAGGATCTTTAATAAAGCCATCTATTCAGTATATTTTAAATTGCTGTCTGCCAAATGCTCATTTGCTTAGTCATAGCTTTAGACTGCACCATATAAACCTTCAATCAGTGATTTCATCTGACTTTATCTAATTTGTATAGATGCCTTAAGCCTACAATTATATATAGAGGTTTTTTTTTACTAATGGATTCACATGAAACCGAAAAATAAAAAAATATGGTATGCTCTTATGCAACCTTACATAAACTGAATGCCCACTTTATTAAAGAACCCCAGCTAATAGTGTGTTTGGCCTCCTTTGGCCTTCAGACTTGTTGCAATTTCTTGTGGCATCTATTTAAAGGTTGTGGGAGTGCAGTATATTGAGTGGCCTGCAAAGGGCTATGGACAGGAATTCTGGTACTGCAGAGAGGATTAACACCATAGGTGTGCCAGGAAGTAAGATAGAAAGATCAGTTCCTGCCACATTCAGGGGAAGGGATAGCTGCTAGCCAGAGGTCCAGTGTGGACAAGTGAGAGGTGGTCAGAGGAGCCATGTCAGGGACTTGGAGCCTGGGGTCCAGTGTCCAGTTTGGGCCTGTTACCCGCGTGACAGTAGGACGCCCTCCAGACACCCCGGGCGGGGATTGTGACTGGGAACCCTGTGGGTTGTAAACCCAGGACATTATATATGGACTGGGATATGCTATATTGTTTGTTCTGCTGTGAATAAATGCTGGCAGGCACCAGATTTAAAGAAAGTCAAGTCTCTCGTGGTCTGTTTATATGTGTGGTGCCCATTTTCCTAACCAAGAACGTGGCGATCCGCAGGTGTTGAGCCCCACTTGCCACAAGGTATCAAGGGATCCAGGTTATGCTAAGCAAACATTCCCCACACCGTTACTCCACCACCACCTGACTAAATGGATTCATTGTTTCATGCTGCTTGTGCCAAACTCTGACTCTCCCATCAGCACGGTGCAACAGGAATCTGGATTCACGTGACCAGGCAATGTTTTCTGCTGCTCAGTTAACCAGTTTTTGCGCTCTTTTGCTCAGCAGAGTGTTGTCTCTCTTTATCTTAGTGCTCCATTTTTCCGCACCCAAAATCTGCACGCTAAAAACATAAAATAGAACCACTGATTTTCAATGAGCTTGTTCTCATAAAAACGTTTTGCAGGCGCAAAAAAATAGGTCTTGCTCTATCTTTCTGTGTTTTGCGCAGTAAAACTGCCATAGATGTCTATGGCGGGTTTAAAAAAATGCAAGGGGAAGGGTGTAACACTGCGCAAAATGGAAGAAAAAGGAGACAGCTGGCCCTTATTAGGCTTTAATAGCCATTCAATTCTATGGAAAGAGTGTGTCACGCGAGTGCAAAAATTACAGTAATAAGACATGCACGTAACATCCTGATTAGAGGTCTCTTTAAGCCTTGTTCATGCGCAAACATGTTGTGCAGTGGGTAGTATATTTGCACATACGTTTTTTTTTTTATGAAGGAGCGATGTAGGTCAGTGAAAATCTGACCTACCTTGCACTAGTTTTTTCTGTTATTTTCCTATGTGTTACGCATATTTCTCGTGGTTCCAGTAGTTTAAATTGCATCACACTTGCATGCACATTTCATAGCATGAGAAAGCTACGCATTTTTTTTTTTCTGCTGCAATAGGAAATAATGAGCGATTCTTGAACAAGAATAACCCAGAAATAGTAAGCATAGGACATGCTGCAATTTTTTAATTTTGGACTCCACGCTGTTAGACGAGAAAACCCTACAAAGTTGTCACTGGCTAGTCTAACACGATGACCAGGCCTTGTTGGAAGTCACTCAGATGTGAAAAAAACAGCAATCTAAGGGCTTCTTCATACAGGCGCATGCGCAAATCCGCTCGCCGCTACGAAGCATATTTTTGCAGGAACCAGCCGAAGTCTTATTTTTTCTTTACCATTTAAACTTTGCGCTATTGCACAGGTAAAAAAAAAAATTAAAAAAAAAGACAGCTAGATCCTGTCCTATCTTTTTTCACACATATAAAAACTACGTGCGAGCAAGATGGGGCAAGGCCTATTTTTTCTTACATGTAGTAATATTACGTGGGAAACATGGCTGTGAAAACAAAACCATTGAAATCAATGGTTTCGTTTCAACATGTTTTGTGGTCGTGATTTTCACGCCCGCAAAACGTTCCGAAATCATGATCATCTGAAGAAGCCCTAATGTGTGTAGTGCCCCATAAATGGGTCCTACAAAAGCACCTTTGCCATTATTTGTTGGCGTTTAATTTCTGCAGAGCAAGCAGGGGTTAACCGCTGGTTAACCTGCCCTGCAACTGAGCTATTATTAATCTGCATGGCAACCAGTTACCTCTCATTGGTTGCCGGCAGATTCAGCTCTGATAGGTCAGCAGCACAGATACACCGAGCACCCTGATAGGCTGTCAGGAGCAGGGGGCTTCTGTGATTGGTGCACTGGTTGCTTAGCAGAGCTCGAGCCTGCGCAGGAAGATAATTTCAAGTGTGAAGGCAGTTTGGTAGTAGAAGAGATGAGAGAGAGGTTACTTGTGAACCGAGAGCAAGGCAGGTGGTTTGGTCTCTGCAACCAGAAAGGACGCACACGGGGTGGTCAAGTTAAGAATAATGTATTTACTACAGGTTAATAAGGCAAGTTAATGGTAAAAGAACAGGAATAAGGACAAGCACAATACACAGTATAGTTTGAACAATTCAAGTTAGATTTCACAATATATTCCATGTTTACTATGTCCACCTCCACAGCACGGACACTGAAAGAACAATAGTCCCAAAACTATCCCTAACTGACCCTAACTTCACATTTGGGTGCGCACCCCTCTTACCAGTGGTCCGGGTGGACTGCTTACAGTGTGTAGAAGCGTGCGTTGGGGCCCGATGTCGTCCCTTTCTAGTATAGCGAAGTGTCCTCTCCTCACGGTTATCACAACATCCGAGGCAATAAGATCCTTCTCAGCAGGCAGGAAAACCAAATGGATGAAATGGGATCCAACAACAAGTAGCTCAGCACCCTGACAGTCCTGCAGAATCCGTACACCCCGGTGTGATATAAGCCAGGGTTATGCAGTTACCGTCCGGTACTCAACAGCACTGACAGTCTTTAGCTTTGGCGGCAATGTCCACAGCCACAATGTCAGTATTACTGGTTAGCCACTGGGCACAGTCCTTTCAGCATGGCTCCACTGAACATACTGTCTCTTTACACTCTGTCTGCCTCTGGACTGAATTACACGCAGGTTAGCTGCACAGGAAAGTCCTCTAAGATCTCCACACACTCTCCATGCAGCACAGACACTTGGTTCTCTCTCTGCAAAGATGGCTGCTGCTCTCTCTGTGTCGTCACATCCTGCTTCCCTTCTCACACTCGGTCTGCAGACAGGCAGGCTAACCTCATAGGGGTGTGTCTCTCCAGCATCACATTCCCATTGCAGGGGCTGCTGTCTTAAAGGACCAGAAACACATATACACTCAACATTAACACAGTTTAAACAAATGAAACTTGGCACATCATTGGGCTGTATATTAGGACAAGTATATGCACAGAAGCAGCACTCCTATTGCCATAAGGCTGGGGCACAGTCTGTATATTACATATTCCCCCCCCCCCCCCCCCGCCCACTTTAAGATTGGCAGTCCCTACCAACGACTGAATATCCAGAGGGTTGTACATTTTTATGCGCAAAGTGGTAGTGTACCGTTGTATGGCAGGCCAAACAAACTCATCCTGCAAATACCGAACAGGGGGGGGGGGCAGCATTTGTCCTAGTGGTCCGTCTGAGGACCTGTGAAATACTCTGGGGCACTTCAGCCATGGGCTGAGAAGTACTAGCAGACTCCGCACCAGTGGGGGCACAGGCTCGAGGCTCAGTAGTCACCGGTGGAACATCCTCAGGAGCAAGGATCGGCCAGCAATCATCCTCATCGTCATAGGCCCATTCCACACCACCAGTCTCTGACTGGGAGCTCGTTGACGTTGGCAGTTCTGGTACAATTTGTTTCTTCAGAATGACATAGGCGCAGCATATTTCTGTGAAGTACTCGAACACAATCAGCTCCTTCCTTCTGGACTTGGTACACTGGCCCATTGGCATACTTGCGGCAAACAACACGATATGGCACAGCCTCCCATCTGCTTTCCAGCTTCCCTTGGGGCTTCTTGACACGCACCAGAACCAGGTCGCCTGGCTGCAATGGTGCTTCTTGCACTGGGGTCTTATCAGAATGAGAATGCTCTCGTAGACGCTGCTGCACCAATCGATGGATCGTCTCAAGTCTCTGCCGATGTGCTCGTACCCAGGAGTTTGGATCCCTTGGAGGGAACCCATCCACATCAGTCAGCTGTAATTCTCCCATACTTCGCCCAGAACGCCCAAAGAAGAGAGTATAAGGGGAGTACCCCGTTGTAGAATGGACCTGATTATTATAGGCCCAGACCATCTCAGACAAGAACTGAGGCCATTGTAACTTCTGGTCTTCCTCCAGCGTCCGCAGCATCTGTAGCAGAGTTCTGTTGAATCTTTCACAGGCCCCGTTCCCTTGCGGATGGTATGGAGTTGTGTGTGACTTCTTTATTCCATAGATACGTTGAACTTCCTTCATTACATGGCCCTCAAAGCAGGCTCCCTGATCGGAGTGGATGCGTTGAGGACACCCATACACTCGAATGAAATCTTGACACAGAGCCTGAGCTGCTGACTCAGTTGTCTGGTCCTTGGTGGCGGTTACCACTGCAAATTTGGTAAAGTGGTCCACCATTACGAGGCAATACTGATGCCCGCTGTTGGATGGGCCTACCATTAGATAGTCTATCATGACGATTTCCAAAGGTTCCTGGGTCACTATGGTTTGCAGGGGAGCCCTCTGTTCTATTGCCTTATGGATCTCACAAGTTCGACAGCTGTGGCATACTTCAACCATTTGACGGAGACCATGGCAGTAAATCAGACGCTGTATCCAACTAAAGGTCTTCTCGTGACCAAAGTGACCATTCTTGTTATGAGCCTCCATCGCCAATGAGCGAGCCAGTTCACTAGGCACCACAATTTGGTATCGAACGTCGATTTCAGAAGGTAGATAAACCTGTCGGCATAGAACTCCATTTTTCATCTCCAACTTCTCCCACTGACTCAGAACCGATAATATCTCCCGTGTCAGTCATTCTCTTTCCTCTCTACAGGGCTTCTTGCCTTCCTCAACAAACTTGATCATCCGTGCCAGCCCCTCATGGGCCTGCTGCATCTGTGCCCATTCCTGTCTTGAGGCACCAAAGAAAGGAGCCACCTCAGTCCCTTCCATTTCACGCTGATTAGCGGTGGCCAAGGCCTGTGAAAATCTGCTGAAGTCAGGCACCTCCACATGCTCTAACTCGTGATCCACATCTCCTGTGGGGGTCTGGTTAGTTACCCTTGAAAGTCCATCAGCATTCTGGTTCTCTGTCTTGGACCGATACTTAATGTGATAATTGAACTTAGACATTCGGGCTATCCACCTCTGCTCTAAAGCCCCAAGCTTGGCATTTTCCAGATGAGCTAATGGGTTGTTGTCAGTCAGTACTAAAACTTCAGCCCAGTCAAGTATTCGGAGAATTTCTCAGTCATGGCCCATACTAGTGCCAACAGCTCCAACTTAAATGAACTATAATTCTCAGGATTTCTTTCACAATCCCGCAAAGACTGGCTGGCGTATGCTATAACCCGCTCCTGGCCATCCTGAACCTGGGAAAGCACTGCTCCGAGACCATACAGGCTCGCATCCGTATATAGCTGGAACGGTAAGTGGTAATCAGCGTACGCCAAGATTGGGGTCGTTGTGAGAGCATCCTTCAATTCCTGGAAGGCTTTTTCCTGTTCAGTTCCCCATTTCACAGGCCGGTTCTTCGGACCACCGGATGTGCCCCGTAGGGCATTTAGTGGTGCTGCTACCCTGGCAAAATCTTTAATAAACCGTCGATAGTAACCGGCTACTCCAAGAAACGCCCTCACTTCTCGCAGGGTAGTTGGTGTTGGCCAATCCTGAATAGCCGCTATCTTGTCCCTCGACGGTCTCACCCCCTTCTCCTGATACGCGATGACCCAAGTAATCAATTTCAGATTGGAACAACCGACATTTGCTGGGTTTTAATTTGAGCCCGTGTTCCCGCAATCGTCGAAATACTTGACCCAGTTGGTAGAGATGGATGACATTATAGTGTATTCTGCAACCTTTGAAGACCAAGTAGATGAGAGTGAACTCAAAGTTGAAGTCACCGAGACATTTCTCCATCAATCTCTGGAACGTTCCGGGTGCATTTGTCAGCCCGAAGGGCATCCGGTTAAATTCATATAGTCCCATGGGCAAGATGAAAGCTGTTTTCTCCTTGTCTTTCTCAGCCATCGGCAGCTTCCAATACCCACTAGCCAGATCTAGTGAGGAGAAGTACCGAGCTCTCCCTAGTGCTGAGAGGGACTCCTCAATCCGGGGTAAGGGGTAGAAATCTCTCATGGTGCAGGCATTTAACTTCCGATAGTCTACACAAAACCGAAGAGACCCATCTTTTTTTTTTTTTACTAACACCACTGGAGCTGCCCAGGGACTTTGGCTTTCTCGGATGATCCCACCTTGCAACATCTTAGTCAACAGTTCTTTCACTTCCTGATACAACCGTGGAGGAATTTGTTGGTAGCGCGCTCTAATTGGAGGGGTGTCTCCTGTGGGAATCTCATGGCAGACTCCAGTTGTACATCCAAAATCTTCAGCGTAACGCGTGAAAGTGGCTCTGTTTTCCCACAACAGCTCATCTATCTTCTGGACCTGTTTTGGAGAACACGAATAAGTCTCCATCTTCATCTGTTCTCGAATTGCACAGCCATTCCATTCAGAGGAGGGACCCTCATCTTCTCCCATAGACACGGTTATGGTCCACTCATCTCTTTCAGTCGGCTTCCAGTGCATCGGCGTTACCCCCTTTACTTGTTCCAGAGTTACATAGATGTTAGCCAGCATCCTTCCTGGTGTCAGATCTACACTCTGGTCCCGGGTGTTTACACATCGGAGTGGTACTCTCCCATTGCGAACTATTGCCAAGGAACGGGCTACTAGCGGATCAACACCTCCTTCGGCTGCCGGTAGTGGTTCTACCAAGACAGCTATGCCTTCTAATTTCCAACAGGTGCCTACAGGCATGGACACTCATCTCCCGACAGGGTGGCAGTGTAACTTTTGTATGCATAGGGACAGAAATTCGTGCCAGAGGACGCTGTGCATCCGAGCTTTCCTGTAAGCCACATATCCGGATCAGCCGCTGGAACGCTGCTCGAGTAGGCCGATGGATGGTAGTTTGTTTCCAATAACCATGACCTTTCTTTTCAAAGAGGATCTGATCCAATTCTTTTAGCACATTCATCCCCAAAATGACAGGGGCCTTTATTTCATGTGGCTCCTGTACCACCACAATGCCTTTCTTACTTAGATCTTGACCACATAACCGGACATTCATCCAGGTCACTCCCACTACTGGGACTGGTAACTGGTTGGCTGCGACCACTCATACGAATGTATGGGGATCATATTCCACATGTTGTCGGAAGTACCGTTCATAACAATCTCTACTCAGAGTCATTACTTGAGAACCCGTGTCAATCATCCCGATAACCGGAATACCTTCTAATTCCATTTGGATGACAGGACTTGCAGCAATTAGGTCATCAGGGCATTTTCCCCACATAATCTCCTTCTCAGTCTCCCCTACTCCGTGCCCTACAGCAGCAGGGGACCTTAGTTTAACGGCAGTCTCTCATAAGCTTGTCGCTGGTCTGGACATCTGGCAGCAACGTGGCCCATCCGTCCACACTCCCAGCAGCGTATTTCCCGTCGTTCTGGACATCGATTTGGGCCCCTTTGGTAAGCCCCCTTCGGTTTCTCCTGAGCACTGTACTAAATTATTGGGGCCCCTTCGGTAGGTCCTGTTCTCATCCCTCCAGCGGGGTTGTGGGTGGTTCTGAGCTTCTTGGTGTGGACGGCCCACTCCTTCATCTCTAGTTCTCTGAAAGTCTGCAATTCTCATAGAGTTTTCATCACAACAGGTTTGCAAGCGTTCCATTTGCTCTTGCAATTTCTGCATTACTGTTAGAATTTCTTTAGCTGGCACTCTTTCTACTGTTTCTAGACTGGAGCTAGCCCCCTGCGACAAAGTAACTCCAACTGCGGTCTGGGGCTTTGGGACAATACTATTGGCACGTGAGATGGCCTCTACCTGCACGTCATGAAATTTAGCATTAGTCTCTCGTCGTATAATGTCCTGCATAGCAACACTCAAACTGCCGTCGCGGATCCCCAGAACAAACTGGTCACGGAGAGTCCGATCAGGGTTACAGAAGGCCAGTGAGCCTCTTTCCTTCCCTTGAATATCTCGGATCAGTTCTTGTAGGGCATTTGCATATTGGGGGAGACTTTCATTCTCCTGTTGCACTCTCTGGAAGAATCGAGCCTGCAGCGATCCCAGCAATGCTGTTTCTCCATAGATGGTTTCTAGAATCTGTACCACTTGCTCAAATGTCTGCCTTTGATCGAATGGACTTAATATCACTGTGGTCTTAGCATCACCTTGTAACGTCAATATTGCTAGCTCTACTAGTACTTCTGGTGCGGTCTGGTACTTTCGCTAGACCATTCTTATCTGCTCCACCCACATACTCACAGACATATTATTGCCATCAAATTTAACTAACTGACTCACTATAGCCCCTGCTGGCATTCCTCCTCTGGCACCATCCCCTCTAACTGGTGCGTTGCCGTCCATTCTGGAAAGCGGATCCTGCCGACTACGCCAATTTGTGAACCGAGAGCAAGGTAGGTGGTTTGGTCTCCGCAACCAGAAAGGACGCACACGGGGTGGTCAAGTTAAGAATAATGTATTTACTACAGGTTAATTAAGGCAAGTTAATGGTAAAAGAACAGGAATAAGGACAAGCAAAATACAGTATAGTTGGAACAATTCAAGTTAGATTTCACAATATATTCCACGTTTACTATGTCCACCTCCACAGCACGGACACTGAAAGAACAATAGTCCCAAAACTATCCCTAACTGACTCTAACTTCACATTTGGGTGCGCACCCCTCTTACCAGTGGTCCGGTGGACTGCTTACAGTGTGTAGAAGCGTGCGTTGGGGCCCAATGTCGTTCCTTCCTTGTATAGCGAAGCGTCCTCTCCTCACGGTTATCACAACATCCGAGGCAATAAGATCCTTCTCAGCAGGCAGGAAAACAAAATGGAGGCAATGAAATCCAACAGCAAGTAGCTCAGCACACTGACAGCCCTGCAGAATCCATACACCCCGGTGTGATATAAGCCAGGGTTATGCAGTTACCGTCCGGTACTCAACAGCACTGCCAGTCTTTAGCTTTGGTGGCAATGTCCACAGCCACAATGTCAGTATTACTGGTTAGCCACTGGGCACAGTCCTTTCAGCATGGCTCCACTGAACATTCTGTCTCTTTACACTCTGTCTGCCTCTGGACTGAATTACACACAGGTTAGCTGTACAGGAAAGTCCTCTAAGATCTCCACACACTCTCCATGCAGCACAGACACTTGGTTCTTTCTCTGCAAAGATGGCTGCTGCTCTCTGTGTGTCGTCACATCCTGCTTCCTTCTCATACTGGGTCCGCAGACAGGCAGGCTGACCTCATAGGGGTGTGTCCCTCCAGCATCACATTCCCATTGCAGGGGCTGCTGTCTTAAAGGACCAGAATCACAGAAACACATATACACTCAACTTTAACACAGTTTAAACAAATGAAACTTGGCACATCATTGGGCTGTATATTAGGACAAGTATATGCACAGAAGCAGCACTCCTATTGCCATAAGGCTGGGACACAGTCTGTATATTACATACTTCCATTAAGAGTTTACAGTCAGAGTAGAGAGCCGTTAGAGAAATTAGTCTAGTCAGAGCAGTTGAGTGCCTAGTGAGTAGACAGTGTGAGGGGAGAGTGAGAGAGGGGAGTAGCACAGGAAATTCATCAGTTATTCATTGTCATCGGAGCGGTTAGGCTAGTTTCACACAGGCGATCGCATTTTGCTGCGAAAAAATCGTGGCAAATTTGCATCTTTGTTCTCGTGAATTTTGAGCGTCGGGGATTCTTATTTTGGAGAATAATATTGCATTGCTGCCGCCTGTGATAAAGTTGCACAATAAAATAGTGCATTTTTTTATTGCAATCCACATCCCTAAAAGCAATTATCAGGCCCAAGCAAAGCTAGTAGTAAAATCGCCTGATTAACGGGAGTGTCATCTTCATCTCAACCCGAAGGATCCCAGGTACGTTATTCCTAGTAGCAACACTCCAGAGATGTAAAGAAGTCTAATATGACACTAGAATGCTATGAAATCTACACAGATATAGGATTTGCTTATGATATCAGCAGAGGAAAAGAAAACAGATTAATTATGTTTTTCTTAAACTCTTGTGATTTATTAACGTATCACATTTAAAATACATCCCTGGCGTCACGAATTATTAGGCATAATTACCATAACGCCACAGAGAGGCCGATAAGCTCTGACACACATATTGAGAGTCACTTCAGAGCACTACATGTGGGTTTACACTGAAACCAATCCACAGAAAACTTAACACTTGATTTTATAAGCCCTAGCCTGATTTTTTAGGATTTTTGAGGAGGCTTAAAATATAAGCCCTACCTTGAAAATAAGCCCTAGCTACATTACATAAAAAATGAAAACATTACCTAGCAGGCTCAGTCCAGGCTCCTCCCGCTGCTCTCCAGAGCTCCAGTGCGGTTCCCGCAGTCCTTGGCTGCTCATACAACATCACTTCTTGGTTACGGGATTCATAAATCAATGCAGCTCTCAATGAACCAATTACGGCCATTACATTGGTTCATCAATCGCTGCATTGATTGGTTCTTTGACCGCTGCTCAGCCAATCAAAGCCATTGCTTCCTGGAGACAGGACTTATGAATCCTGTAACCAGGAAGTGATATTGTACAAGCGCTGAGGACTGAGGGAACTGCACCGGAGCTCTGGAGAGCAACTGGAGGGACCTGGACAGAGACTTCTAGGTAATAAAACATTCCTCTAAAATAAGACCTAGTGCCTCTTTTGGGGCAAAATTAATATAAGACGGTGTCTTATTTTGGGGGAGACGTGGTATTTCTTATTTTGTAACCATTTCTGCAGATTATTACTTTTGTGTTTTCAGTGGTCTAATATCAGTCATTGAACTCTAACCTGTTGCATCCTTATGAGGAAAGCATCAATATAATCTTGAGGAGAAGAAGGGTCCAACATGTTCTCGTGCTCCCGCACTATAGCTTCTGCATACTCCAACTGTGCTTGGTAGTTTTCTGCCAGCTTATGATGAGGTCCCGGGAAATAGTTTAGAATTGATGGTATGAAATTGTACAACTAGGAAAAAATAATATATGACTTTCACAATAACACAAAGGATGGTGTAGAATATATAAATCTTAAAGGAGTATTCTGACTAAATAGGTTTATGGTATAAAACACAAGAAATTTCTGATGGTGGTCCCAGGGGAGAGACCCTCACCTATCAGGGCCATATGCACTTTTTAAAATTAAATTAGTTTCATAATTCCACATTGAATGTCACAATTAGAGATGAACGAGCATACTCGTCTGAGCTTGATGCTCGTTCGAGTATTAGGGTACTCGAGATGCTTGTTACTCGAGACGGACACCACGCGGTACTCGAGTCAATTGCATTTCCCTTCCCCGCATATTTAGCGCCATTTTCTAGCAAATTAACATGCGGGGAAGGCATTACCACTTCCTGCTGTGACGTGCCAGCCCTCTGCCCGCCAACAGCAGTGAGTAGCTGGCGGGATCAGGTGACCGCCAAGTACTTAAGCTGGTCCCGCCCGTGGCTCACCTCAGACGCATGCTGGCAGAGGCTAGGGATAGTGCTGCTGCTGATATAGAGACAGTGTTAGAGTAGGATCCTGTGATCAAGAACCTCAACAGTCCTTCTTAGGGCTACTCCACATCATGTGCATTACTGTTTTTGCTGGCTGGGAGCAGTAGTGCACAAATTTTTTTAAGCATCTCGGGCTGTGCAGGCCATTTCAACTATAGCGTTCTCAGTCTGCAGTGTATTAAACAGAGTTTAAGGACAGAGCTGCCTATATAGGGAAAGTTTTACAGGACTCCTGATCCTCTGCAAGAACCCCAACACTCCTTCTTAGGGCTACATCTAACCGTGTGCTTTACAGTTGTGGCTGGCTGGGAGCAGTAGTGCACCAACTTTTGTATTACACATCTAGGCCTGTTCCCAGCCTTTCAGTAATAGCGTTCTCAGCATGTCTGCAGTGCCTTACAACGAGCTCTCACCGTGAAACTGCACTCTAACATTTCCTAGCCTACTGCAAACTAGTTCAGTTATACCGTTCTATGTCTGCAGTGCATTAGACAGAGGTCTCACCCCTAAACAGTACTGTAATATTACCAGGGCCACTGCAAACTAGTTCAGCTCTGCCACTGTGCAGAGCATCTCACAATACCCTTTCCTTGGTGGGGTTAAGATAGCCGCAGTAACCAGCACTATCCACTGGCTTTAGAGTCTTCTCCCATTCCATACAGCCTCTCTTATCTACAAGTCTCTGTGAGCGGTAAATTACCCCTAGGTATCAACGCAAGACAGCGGGTTAATTTTTTCAAGTCACAGCATAGAGCCTCCGCTATCTACAAGTCTCTGTGTGTGGTGAATTAACCACAGTTGTCAGCGCTGTACAGTGGGGTAATTTATTTGGGCCCTGCTCTATTCTTAATCCGCCATGATGAGGAGAAGGGGTAAGGGTCGAGGACGCGGGCGTCCAAGTGAGGGTGTGGGCACAGGCTGAGTTCCTGGTCCAGGTGAATCACAGCCGGCTGCTGAGGGATTAGGAGAAAGGCAGGTTTCTGGGCTCCCCAGCTTTATATCACAATTTACGGGTCCGTCTGGTAGACCTTTATTACAAACAGAGCAGTGCGAGCAGGTCCTGTCGTGGATGGCAGAAAACGTGTCCAGCAATGTATCGACCACCCAGTCTTCTACGCAGTCCACTATTCCCGGCCTAGGGACTGCAACTCTGAATCCTCTGGCTGCTCCTCCTTCCTCCCAGCCTCCTCACTCCATGAAAATGACACATTCTGAGCAGGCAGACTCCCAGGAACTGTTCTCGGGTCCCTTTCATGAGTGCGAAAAAACGGTTCCTCTCACCTGAGGAGTTTGTCGTGATCGATGTCCAACTTTTGGAAAGTTCCCGGAGTCCGGGTGATGAGGCTGGGGACTTCCGGCAACTGTCTCAAGAGCTTTTTGTGGATGAGGATGATGAGACACAGTTGTCTGTCAGTGAGGTAGTAGTAAGAGCAGTAAGTCCGAGAGAGGAGTGCACAGAGGATTCGGAGGAAGAGCAGCTGGACGTCGAGGTGACTGACCCCACCTGGTTTGCTAAGCCTACTGAGGACAGGGCTTCAGAGGGGAGGGCAAGTGCAGCAACAAGACAGGTTGGAAGAGGCAGTGGAGTGGCCAGGGGTAAAGGCAAGGCCAGAGCGAAAAATCCCCCAACTGTTTCCCAAAGCACCCCCCCCCCTCCGCGCCAAGCCCCCGTGCAGAGAGCTAGGTATTCAAAGGTGTGGATGCTTTTTAGTGAGAGCGCGGACGACCGACGAACAGTGGTGTGCAACCTATGTCGCACCAAGAACAGCCGTGGAGCCACCACTACCAGCCTCGCCACCACTACCAGCCTCGCCACCACTACCAGCCTCGCCACCACTACCAGCCTCACCACCACCAGGATGCGCAGGCATATGATGGCCAAGCACCCCACAAGGTGGGACGAAGGCCATTCACCGCCTCCGGGTCACACCACTGCCTCTTCCCCTGTGCCACAACCTGGCACACAGATCCAATCCCCCTCTCACGACACAGGCACGACCACCTCCTGGCCTGCACCCACACCCTCACCTCCACTGTCCTCCACTCCATCCAGCAATGTCTCTCAGCGCAGCGTTCAGCTGTCGCTAACGCAAGGTTTGGAGCGAAAGCAGAAATACGCAGCCACCCACTCGCATGAACAAGCTTTAAACGTGCAGATTGCCAAAATAATCAGCCTGGAGATGCTGCCGTACGGGCTTGTGGAAACGGAGGCTTTCAAAAACAGGATATCGGCGGCAGTCCCGCGCTACTCGGTCCCCAGTCGCCACTATTTTTCCCAATGTGCCGTCACCCGCCCTACACCAGCACATCTCCCGCAGCATAAATCGTGCCCTCACCAACGCGGTAACTGGGAAGGTCCACTTAACCACGGACATGTGGACAACTACTGGCGGGCAGGGCCACTATATCTCCCTGACGGCACATTGGGTGAACTTGGTGGAGGCTGGGACTGAGTTAGAGCTTGGGATCGCTCATGTCCTACCCACACCCTGAATAGTGGGTCCTACCTCAGTGCTGGTATCTGCGGCATTTTATGCCATCTCCTCCAAACCCTCCCCCTCCTCCTCCTCCTCCACCTCTAAATTAAGTAGTGTGAGCACGTTGCCAGCAGTCGGTAGCGCGCAGCGCGTCAGCACAGCGGTGGGCAAGTTTTAGCAAGCCGTGCTGAAACTAATCAGCTAAGGTGACAAGAGGCACATGGCCCCAGAGCTGTTGCAGGGTCTGACAGAGCAGACCGACCTCTGGCTTTCGCCGCTGAGCCTCCAACCGGGCATGGTCGTGTGTGACAACGGCCGTAACCTGGTGGCGGCTCTGGAGCTCGGCAGCCTCACACATGTGCCATACCTGGCCCACGTCTTCAATCTGGTGATTCAGCGGTTTCTGAAAAACTACCCCCACTTGTCTGACTTGTTCGGCAAGGTGCGCCTCGTCTGCGTACATTTCCGCAAGTCCACCACGGATGCTGCCACCCTGACAACCCTGCAACGTCGTTTCAGCTGCCAGAGCACCAACTGCTGTGCGACGTGCCCACATGCTGGAATTCTACGCTGCACATGTTGGCCAGGCTGTACGAGCAGCGTATAGCATTAGTGAAATACCAGCTGCAGCATGGGTGGCGGAGTGGTAGTCAGCCTCCCCAATTCTTTACTGAGGAGTGGGCATGGATGGCAGATATCTGCCAGGTCCTCAGAAACTTTGAGGAGTCTACCCAGATGGTGAGCGGCGATGCGGCAATCATTAGTGTTACCATCCCGCTGCTTTGCCTGCTGAGAAGTTTGCTACTAAGCATAAAGGCCGACGCTTTGTGGTTGGAACAGGAGATGGGGGATGACAGTATGTTGCTTGATAGCCAGATCACCCTCATGTCTATATCTCAGTGCGTTTTGGAGGAGGAGGAGGAGGGGGAAAGAGACAGCTGGGCACACTGCAGAGTGTACCCATGCTGCTCGCCTCTCATCTGTTTAGCGTGTATGGGCTGAAGAGGAGGAGGAGGATCCTGAAAGTCATCTTCCTAGTGAGGACAGCGATGTGTTGCGTACTGGGACCCTGGCACACATGGCTGACTTCATGTTAGGCTGCCTTTCCCGTGACTCTCGTGTTGGACGCATTCTGGCCAACACAGATTACTGGGTGTACACCCTTCTCAACCCATGGCATAAGGAGAACCTTTCCACTCTCATTCGCGAAGAGGAAAGGGGTACGAGAGTGATGCAATACCACAGGGCCCTGGTGGAAAAAGTGATGCTAAAGTTCCAATCTAACAGCGCTAGTGGCAGTTTAGAGGGCCAACTAGCAGGGGAGGCACGGGGATCAGGCAGCATGTCCAGTGCAGGCAGGAGAGCACTCTCCAAGGCCTTTGCCAGCTTTATGGCTCCCCAGCAAGGCTGTGTCACCACTCCCCAGTCAAGGCTGAGTCGGAGGGGGCAGTGTAAAAAGATGGTGAGGGAGTACATGGCCAATCATACCACCATCCTCCGTGATGCCTCTGCTCCATACAACTATTGAGTGTCAAAGCTGGACACGTGGCACGAACTCGCGCTGTACGCCCTGGAGGTGCTGGCCTGCCCTGCGGCTAGCGTCTTGTCAGAGAGGCTGTATAGTGCAGCTGGAGGAATCATTACGGATAAGCGTACCCGCCTGTCAACTGACAGCGCCGACATGCTTACCCTCATAAAAATGAGCAAAGGCTGGATTTTCGCAGACTTCTCTTCTCCACCGGTAGAAAGCAGCGGATCCTAAAGAATTTTTTCGCTGGAACAGGAGAAAAATGCATCCTCCATCACCCAAAAAAGGGGAGAATTAGCTTTGTGTATCAGATATTATTACTCCTCCTCCTCCTAAAATAGCATGTTATCACGCTGAACTGACAATTTCTATGCAGTCCAAAATGCTCTGTTTAAAACTTATCAGTTTTTAAAGTTTTAAAAGTTAAACTTAAACCAATTTTTGCGGAGGGCTGCCTCCAGGCTCTGTTACAAATAAACCAATAACAAGCTGTATCTTCAAAAAAAAAAAAGTTTGTGGGTTTCACCTACCCTCGTGGTTGAGCAATTTTTTAAGAGGTTCACTTGTACTCTTGGTACACCAATTTTTCAGGCCATTGCCAATACTGTTAGCAAACTAATTTTTCCAGGCTTTGCCTTTACTCTTGGTAAACAAATTTTTTACAGCTGTTCGCCTATACTCTTGCTACAGAAACGTTACTGGGGTCCACCTATACTCTTGCTACAGAAACGTTACTGGGGTCCACCTATACTCTTGCTACAGAAACGTTACTGGGGTCCACCTATACTCTTGCTACAGAAACGTTACTGGGGTCCACCTATACTCTTGCTACAGAAACGTTACTGGGGTCCACCTATACTCTTGCTACAGAAACGTTACTGGGGTCCACCTATACTCTTGCTACAGAAACGTTACTGGGGTCCACCTATACTCTTGCTACAGAAACGTTACTGGGGTCCACCTATACTCTTGCTACAGAAACGTTACTGGGGTCCACCTATACTCTTGCTACAGAAACGTTACTGGGGTCCACCTATACTCTTGCTACAGAAACGTTACTGGGGTCTGCCTATACATTTTCTACTGAATGGTTTGAGGGGTTCTGCTATTCTCTTGCTACAGAAATGTTACAGGGGTCTGCCTATCCCCCTGCTACAGAAATGTTACCGTGGTCCACCTATACACTTGCTACAGAAATGTTACAGGGGTCTGCCTATGCTGTGGGTGCATAAAGACTTCCCATCGCGGTATTTTACCTATCTGGCACAAATACACTGACTGACTTGGGCAGTAATCTGGGCCGAGGCCGAGGTCCTTGGCGGGGTGAAACTCTGCCATGTTTGGGCACTTTGATTTCTTCCTGTGTAATACCATCTTTGTGCACCGACAGCATAGGCGAGCCCAAGGAACTCAAAGACTTCCCATTGCGGTGTTGAGCTATCTGACAACTACACAGAATGAATAGTGTGGTGACACATGGATTTCCCATTGCTATGTAACTCATGGCACCTTGGGTCACAAAAGGTGGAGGCTGTATATGGATTAAAATAAAGCAGGATATTTTCTGGACAATTGGTTATGCTGCTCTTATCCTTACTATTGGAGTACGGCAGAAATGTGGGCCGAGGTCAAGGCCCTTAGGAGGGTGAAACTCTGCCATGTTTTGGCACTCTGATTTCCTCATGTGTAATACCATGTTTGAGTTCCTTGGGCTCGCCTTTGCTGTGGGTGCACAAAGACTTCCCATGGTGGTGTTTTACCTGTCTGGCACAAATACACTGACTGACTGGGACAGAAATGTGGGCCGAGGCCCTTAGCAGGGTGAAACTCTGCCATGTTTGGGCACTCTGATTTTCTCATGTGTAATACCATCTTTGTGCACTGACAGCATAGGCGAGCCCAAGGAACTCAAAGACTTCCCATTGCGGTGTTGAGCCATCTGAAACCTACACAGAATGAATTGTGTGGGGACACATGGATTTCCCATTGCTATGTAACTCGTGGCACCTTGGGTCACACAAGGTGGAGGCTGGGACCGAGCCTAACCCTGGGCCCGCTCACGTGCTTCCCACACAGTATTGCTGCATTGTGGAGATGTGTAGAAGTTCTGGCACCTCAGTCTCCTTTATGCCCACATTTGCAGCTCCTAACAATTTTGTGACGGAGGTGGCACAGGATTGGAATAATGATCGTACGTCAATTGATCATCCATTCTCAACAGTATTGTGGGCTATCGCCCACACTTTCCAAGAGGGTCGCTGCCTAGCCCTGCCAACCCTCTGCAGTGTGTGCCTCTGGTTCCTCCTCATCCATTATGCCCCTATAAATAGACATGAGGGTGCTGTGGCTATGAAGCGAGCATGTGGCATGAGGGCAGCTGAACACTGTGCAGGGAAAATTTGAGGTGCGCGGTGGATGCAGGGTCGTGCGGAGGGTTAGACAGCAATGCCAGCATGTAACCCAGGAGAAGAGGCAGCGGCGTCACCCGCAGGCAGTGATTGTCCTTGGTGGCAGGTAGTGTGGTGCTTAGCTAAGATGTGCCAGCGCATGTGCCTTGCTAATGAGGGTTTGTCCAATGTAAATTGTTAGGGGGGTGACGCCAGACTCTTGCCCCCATTTTGACTTAATAGTGGGACCTGGGAGCCTTAGATGCAGCTATGCATGCTGCAGAGTTCCCCCTAAATAGAGTGGCATACAGCCTCGGATTGTAGGGGCCAATGGCAGCGCTTAGCCCTATTCTCGGCTGAAAGGGGGGCCAGGGAGTAAGAGGAGATCGGCACAATTTTTTCTCCTCCGCCAGCCAGAGCCACAATTGAGGAGGGAAGACATGGTATAGGTACTTCAGGCGCCATGTTGGAATTACAAGGGGAGCTGTGACTCTAATGGGGAAGTGAAGAGGGCGCAGCCCACCCAACTCCCCAAGCACAGGAGAGTAAGTAGCGCTTATCAGTTCACCAATTCTAATAAATAAATCTTTATTTTTTGTCTGCCCATTGGCCATCTCATATCCTGACTGTGTTGCCGACTATCCACCCTGTAACATTCTAATGTCTAGAACAATTCTAAGGAAGCCATACAATTCCTGTTCTGGGCCTAATACTTATCAGTGCAACTTAAGATGGGCCAAATGGAGCTGTGTGAGTCTAAGGGGTCATCATCCACCAATGTGGAGCCTGTTACGGAAAGTGGCCAACTTCACACCATCAAGTAGATACTGAGCCCACTCAACGTACTGAGATTCCAGCCAGCAAAGCACAGCAAAATGCCACCAGTTTCTCTGCGCCCGAGTGCAAGTCCCAAGGTACTCTGGCACTATGCTGGATAGTACTGTAATGCCATCCCATGCTATCACTTAACTGCAGCCCCTTGATTCTCAAGATTGGTGAGGTCCCAGAGCTCAAACCCCCACTGATCACAAAGTGATGGGATATTCTTGCAATATATCACCACTTTAGAGATTTTTTTGGAACCAGTCACATAGACATAAGAAACCAAACTCAGAAAACAACCATTTATCTTCTATGGGAGAGCGTTGTGGGCACGCTCTGTGCCCTGTGCAAGGAGAGGCTGAGCTGTGACCTTCCGATATTGCCCATGGTGGTATACATATAAAGCAATACCAGTTGACATGCCAACGTCTGCGATATTCTTTATAGTAAATCTTTTCTAGTCATCCACGTCAGACAAACCACCTCTGTGTGACATCACATGTAGAGATGTTTTGAGTATAAGCTCTTCATCAGGATTACTAATTTGTCTGGCCTGATATTAATAAGACTGATGAAGAGTTTACACTCACTGTTCTTCCATGTAATGTCACACAGAGGTGTTTTCTCTGCCATGGATCACTAAGGGTGGTTTCACACCTGCATTCGGGGTTCTGCTTTCCTGCTCCATTTAGGCAGCAGGAAATGGGAATCCCCTTGGCCGAACGGCTTTGTCTTAGGTCGGAACCAAACAGCGCCAAACAGACCCTATTGACTATAATGGGGATCGTTCACTTTCAGCTCAACTGCCCGGGTGTTAGCCGGAAGAAAAAGCGCTGCATACAGGCCTTTTTCTTCTGGCCTTTTTTGCCGGATCTGTGACGGAACCTTCAACCAGAGGTACCAACGTAAATGTGAAACCTCCCTAATCCAATGTCAATGCGAAGGAGCTTATCTACATTGGAGAGTCAACCCTTATTTATATGATGGCAAGCAATTATATTCACCCGGCCAGGTGCACCCATATACACAGAAAACCCCATGAGCGAGAATGCTGCCTGATTTCTGATCTCTTGTCTCTAGTGGATTCTGTACTATATCCAGAAGCTTTATAATAGAGGTGTAATCCAGCCAATGAGGATAGTAAGATGAATGGCATTATGTGACCGACTTGCAGACAGGATTTCAGGGCTAAAATTACTGTACACAATAGTCCTGAGCTAATGCGTTTTGTTTTATCTATACCCTAAAAGAGAAGCTCAAATCTGACCAGAAAGTTAACTCTCTTGAGAAATTGTATTGCATTTCTGGGTATGGCCACATGAGGGCAGTCTTGTGCTTCGGAACGGAGTAGATTATATCTACATTCGTCAATTTGCAAGACAGTTTATGGACATATAGAGTAAATGCTGCAGGAAGTACTTTAAAGTTTGTTATAAGCAAATAATCCAGATGACAACCCATTAACCCTTTTTAAGAAAATACTATTTCAGCTAATGCTGCCAACAAAGACTGCTTCAGCCAGAGGTGTGGCTATAGCAGAGTATAGGGCAGGGCGTAGCTAAAGGCTATTGGGCGCGGGTGCCAAAGTTGAGCTTGGGCCGCCCACTGTTCCCTCCCTTTTTATGAGAAATCACAGGCTGCTGTAGCCAATTACAGATGTCAGTGCTATGATTATCTGCAGCAGCTTGTGATGTCCTGTACACGGGGTGACTAGGGTTGCCACCTTTGTCACAAAAAAATACTGACCCTGGTAAAAAGGGGCATGTTGGGGGATGAATGACAGGCGAAAGCTGCCTGTGATCGGCTGAGCGCCTCAGCCAATCAGAAGCAGCTTTTTCAGCAGGTGGGGATTTTAACCCCTTAGTGACGAAGCCTGTTTGCGCCTTAGTGACGGAGCCAAATTTTGAAAATCTGACATGCTTCGTTCAACATAGCATAACTCCGTAAAGGTTTTGCATATCCAAGTGATTCTGACATTGTTTTTTCGCCACATGTTGTACTTCATTTTGGTTGTAAAAAGAGACAGATATAATTTGTGTATATTTATTAAAAGTACCAATATTGGAAAAATTTTGAAAAAAAAAGTCATTTTTTTCACATTTTCAACTGTAATATCTCAAATATGTCCAAACATACTGTAAACATATATCTTATCAAAAATGTGTACATCCGTTTACTTTATTCTGAATGCACATTTGAAAAATTTGTGGTTTTTTTAACCATTTAGATGACGTACAAATTTAACATTACTTTTCAGTATTTTGAGGAACACGTTGTTTTCCTGCACCAAGCCAAGTTTGCAAAGGCTCATGAGTGTCAGAATAATAGATACCCCCCCCCCCAAATGACCCCATTTTAAAAACTGCACCCCTTAATGTATCCACTGAGGGGTGTCATGAGTATTTTGACCCCACCGTTTTTTTTTTTCAAGAATTAATTCAATTTAGAGGAGAAAAAATAAAATTTCATATTTTTGCAAATATGTCATTTTAAAGATATAGTGCCCATGAAAATGAGGATTTACACCCAAAAATGGATACTCCGTATTTCTCCCGTGTTCTGAAATATACCCATTGTGGCCCTAATCTTATGTCTGGATGCACAACGGGGCCTAAAATGAAAGGAGTAGTCAGTGTCTTTCAGAACATAAATTTTCCTTGAAGGCATTTTAGGCCCCATAGCACATTTGTAGAGCTCTTGAGCGGCCAAAACCAAAGAGAACCCCCACAAGTGACCCCATTTTGAAAACTAGACCCCATACCGAAATTATATAGGGGTGTACTGCCCATTTTGACCCCACAGTTTTTGAATGAATTCAAGCAAAGCAAAAAAAATGTGATTTTCGTTTTTTTTTAGCAATTCTGTCATTTTAAAAACTGCTTTTTTTGTACAGCACACATACGAATTAAGCCTTGCACGCCAAAATGGATACCCCTGTTTCTCCCGTGTTCAGAGACATACCCATTGTGGCCCTAATCTTTTGTCTGGATGCACAACGGGGCCCAAAATGAAAGGAGTAGTTGGTGGCTTTCAGAACAGAAATTTAGCATGAAGGTGATTTAGGCCCCATTGCCCACTTGTAGAGCCCTTGAGCGGCCAAAACGACAGAGAACCCCCACAAATGACCCCATTTTGAAAACTAGTCCCCTTAACGAATTTATCTAGGGGTGTACTGTGTATTGTTACCCTACAATTTTTGAATAAATCTAAGCAAAACAGTAGGAAAAAATTACAATTTTCATTTTTTTGCAAGTTGTATCAATTTAAAAACAGTTTTTTTTGTATAGCACACATAGAAATGAAGACTTTCACCCCACAATGGATACCCCTGTTTGTCCCGTTTTCAGAACCATACCCTTCTGGCCCTAATCTTCTTAAAGGAGACATGGCTAGGCCTATAATAGAAGGAGCACCCGTTCGATTTCAGGGTACAACGGAATAAATTCCAGGCTCCATTGCCCACTTGTAGAGCCATTGAGCATCCAAAACGATAAAGAACCCCCACAAATGACCCCATTTTAAAAACTAGACCCCTTAACGAATTCATCTAGGGGTGTATTGCGTATTTTGACCCCACAGTATTTGAATGAATCTAAGCAAAGCAGAAGGAAAAAAATTATGATTTTCATTTTTTTGGCAATTCTGTCAATTTAAAAACAATTTTTTTGTACAGTGTACATCGGAATGAAGACCTTCACCCCAAAATGGATCCCCCCACTTGTCCTGTGTTCAAAAACATACCCCTTGTGGCCCTAATCTACTTAAAGGACACATGGCAAGGCCTGTAATGGAGGGAACACCTGTTGGATTGCAGGGCACAACTGAATACATTCCAGGCCCCATTGCCCACTTGTACGGAATAAAAATTGACACCTTAACCCCCCCCCCCACACACACACACACAGTCACACACACACAGTCACACACACACAGTCACACACTGCGCCCTTTTTGGCGTTCCCCAAATCTAAGATAAAAGTAATAAAATGTGAACTGTGCAGTATTTCCAAAGGCGGGTAATTACGGAGGCTGGTTGGGATGGGTACATGGGGCAATAAAACAGTGTATCCCCCCTCCTTTCATGCTTTTTGGGGGTATTTCGTGACCTCAGTAGCAGGTATGGGGTGTAAAAAGTGGCGCTCTGTGAGTCTCTGTAAGCTTGATGAGGTGCGGCGGTCTCACACAGAAGGCGCTCAACAAGCTGCTCCTGGAACTGCATGAAGGCAAGCGTTCCCGGGGCTCCTTGTAAAATACGTATTACAGGTAGCAGTCTGAATAACGCCGGGCTCACACGGCTGTATGTGGAATCAGCTTGCGGAGGCCCGCAGCGGATCCCAGCTGTGAGCCGGCCGTGACCCTGCGTATGGCTGCGTAATGTACGGCGCATAACTGCCTACTCACACAGTCGGTCATGCGCAGTCCATTTTTTTTGTTTGTATGTCCCGCACCGTCACTTAGCGATGACGCGGGTACCCGTAGCCCTTATACAACTTAGTTGCGTATGGGTTGCAGGTATATCCATGACCATGGAGCACAATGGGCTCTATGTTGCGGATATCCGTGGTAAAATATAACCTGCTGCGTTCTCTTTTCTGCAAGTGGATTACGCAATTCTGACCCACTAATGTGAGGGGAATTGTGTAATCCAATGCGATTGATCTGCGTATTACCGCAGATCAGACGCATGCGGAATCAGTAATTTCTATCCGGTCATGTGAGTCCGGCCAAAGGTAGATCGCTACCTTTTTGTCACGTGACTGGGGACCGCTCAACAAGGTCACTGCTCCAGGCTCTCAGCGACCAATGGTCGCTGGGAGCAGGGAGATTGTAAGTTTCCTGGGCTCCCCGTCTCCTGCGCATGTGTCCGGTGTTTTGCCGGCAGTCGCATGTGCAGAATCTGGGAAAGTTCACGGAGGAAGATTGCATCGGGGTGCAAATACGGAGACCTCTGGTAAAAAGTTTCATCTCATCTCACCGATCGCATCGGTGAGGGGAGATGAACCTTCACCTTTTTTTACTTTAACGTGATCGCCATTATCCATTGGATAACGGTGAACACGTGATCAGAAAACGCTCACCGCAGCCCCCGTGAAATCTCCAGGCTCTCAGCTACGTTTTGTAGCCAGGAGCAGGGAGATTTTAAATTACCCTGGCAATCCACGGCTTTTGCGCTGCGCCTGTGCAGAAGCTGGGGTAAGGTCAGGATAAATCCGCGGGCCTTATGTAAGTCATTTCATCCTCCCTCATGGATATGATCCGTGGGGGAAGATGAAACGTAAGCTTTTTTAACTTTTTACACTTTTTTTACTTGAAATGATCACTGCTATCCATTGGATAGCAGTGATCATGTCCCTGGTGAAATCTCTCTGCTCCTGGCTACACATGGCAGCCAGGAGCAGAGGGATTTTAAATTTCCTGGGGCTCGAGCCCCTCTGTGCACGTGACCGATGATTGACATCGGGCGCGCATGCGCAGACCGGGACTTCGGGTCCCGGGACATCGGCGGACCTGAGGTGAGTATTGTCACCTTCCCTCATGGATCGGATCCATGAGGGGAGGTGAAACTGGAACTTTTTTTTAAAACTTTTTCGCGATCGCCGCTATCCACTGGATAGCGGCGATCGCGGGCCCGGGGACTGCTCACCGCGGTCCCCAGTAACATCTCCTGGTTCCCGGCTACCTTCATCGTCTGGCACGCATGCGCAGAAGACCAGCGGCGGGTCCGGGAGGACCAGATCTCCGGGGGACACCACGGACAATCCGGGTGAGTATTTTCAGCTGCCCTGATGGATCCGATCCATCAGGGCAGCTGAATCTTTAACTTTTATTGACTTTTTTTTTACTTTATTGCGATCGGCGCTATCCACTGGATAGCGCTGATCGCAATGCCGGGGGGGGGGGGGGGGACTGCCCGCAGCCCGGGATGACAGCTCCATGCTGTCGGCTACCTGCGGGCACCTACCGCATGGAGCTGTCATGTCCTCAGGCAAGTAGGCATTAATCCAAAGAGGACGCATAAATCTATGTTCTCTAGGATTAAAGCCCACTTACTGAGGGCGTAGTTTCCCAATGGGGCCGTCACTAAGGGGTTAATTCCCCGCCTGCTGAAAGAACTTCAGTGCAGAGTCGAGAACAGCGCAGAGAGGTCGCGGCTGAGCCCAGGCAGCTGAAGGAAGGGGAGTATGTTTTTTTTTTGTTTTTTTTTACACCAGTTAGGGTTGTTTTTCAGGGAAGGGTTTATATTTAAAGCCCTTCCCTGAAAAACAATTAAGGGGTACAAGCAGCTGGATCCTCTACCACAGCTTTCATGGGTGATATTAACCATTTACATTTACGCCCTCACCCCCCCCCCCTCCTGCAGTGAGATCGGGGGAGCCGTGCAGGTGTCATGGCAGCTGGGGGCCTTACCAGACTGCCTATCAAGCCATCCCCGTGGGGTGGCTTGATAGACTGCCTGTTAAATGGCAGTATGACGTAATGCTATAGCATTACGTCATAGTGCAAGAGCGATCAAAGAATCGCTGGTTGTAGTCCCCCAGGGGGACTTTAAAGTAAAAAAAATGAAAAAAATAAAAAATAAAAAAAATAAAGTTTTTTAAATTGTTAAATAAAAAAGTTAGAAAAGTTTAAATCACCCCCCACCTTTTGCCTTATCTATTATTAAAAAAATCAAATTATAAAATAAAAATATGTATTTGGTATCGCCGCATCCGTAAAAGTCCGATCTATCAAAGTAGTGAATTATTTTTCCTGCACGGGTGAACGTCATCCGAGAAAAAAAATAAAGAACGCCAGAAATGCACTTTTTTAGTTACCCTGTCTCCCAGAAAATATGCAATAAAAAGTGAACAAAAAGTCGTATGTTTTACAATTAGTACTATCAGAAACTACAGGACATCCCACAAAAAAATGAGCCCTTGCTCAAGTATGTCGATGCAAAAATAAAAAAGTTATTGCACACACAAAATGACCGCAGAAAATAATTGAAAAAATTAAATGTCTTTGAAAAAAAAAAACCCTATACAAGTTTGGTATCGTAGTAATCGTACCGACCCATAGAATAAAGTTATGTTGCTTTTGTTGCACCTTGTGCGCCGTAGAAACAAAACGCACTGAAAGATGGCGAAATGTTTTTTTTTTTTCATTTTACTCCACTTAGAATGTTTTTAAAGTTTTTCAGTACATTATACGGTACTTTAAATAGCACCATTAAAAATACAACTCGACCCACAAAAAACAAGCCCTCATACAGCGACGTCGATGGATAAAAAAAAAGGAGTTATGATTTTTTTGAATGGGGGGGGAGGAAAAAACGAAAATGGAAAAAGAAAAAGGGGCCGCGTCATTAAGGGGTTAAAGTTATGTAGCCTCCCTGTGCCCCTTTAAAGGGGTATTCCAGGACTTTAAAAAAATAAATAAATTGTTATCTCTGTTAATCGGCTGATTCCTAGGGCTGCAGTCACAAAGTAGAAGACACTGACCACAGTGCAGTGGCCTGGGTTGGTATTGCAAGAGCAGTACCTATTTTATTCAATAGGAGCTCCAACCTGGGCACTGCACTGTGATCAGCACTGTCTGCTTACTCGGCTGACCATAGCGACAGCAGCACCAGGAATGATCTGATTGGCGGGGATCCGAGCAGCAGGTCCCTGGTGGTCATCAATAGAATTTTTTTTTAAGTCCTGGAATATCCCTATAGAGTAATAGAACCCATCTGTACCGCTTTAATGTTAGAGGCCCCCCATGTCCCCCTTTAAGATAATAGAGCCTCCTGTGCCCCTATAAATAGAGCCGTGTGACTGAATAGTGTAATAGAATCCTCCCTGTGTCCTTCCCCCTCTCCAAATAAAACCTTCATGTCTCCCCCTCTATCCAGTTGAAAAATGAGTGCACAATAACACCCAGCAGCACTGCACATGCAGAGCATAGCACGACTCTTCCTTCATTCTCCTGTTCACTCTGTGGCATCGGGAGAAGGAGGAGTTGTGCTGCGCTCTGACTAAACCAAGCGACAGGCAGCACATGAGAATGTGTAGCGTTGCAGTTGGAGGAGTCAAGCGTCAAGCAGCGTGTGAGTGTGTGCAGCGCTGCTGGGTGTGAAACAGATGTTACAGTACACTAGTTGTTTGGCCAGACCGAGGGCCCAGGGAAGCCTCGCAGCAATATATAATGGTGAAGGGGAGGCCTCAGGCATCCCTAGCTTAGGGGACAGGTTGCACTTGTGACCCCCTGCAACCCTTATTGCTATGCCAGTGGTGTAGAGGCAGAACTCCCACCCAGGCACCAGTACCTGAGGGTTCCCAAAAGCTGCTGTGCCATGTAAGAAGACACCAATACTGTAAATGGTACATGTAGGTGAGGCACCCTGTTACAGTGCCTTGCAATAGTATTAACCCTTTTGATGTATTTCCTGTTTTGTTGCATAACAAGCTAGAATTAAAATGGATTTTAACTTAGAATGAACCTGAGAAAATTGTCCAAATTATTACAGTGGAGTAAAAAAAATAGGTTTTTCAAGAAATAATAAAGATTGAAAAGTATTGAGTGCATATGTATTCATCCCCTTTATGTATATTAATCCCCTTTATATGTATTCATCCCTTTGCTATGAAGCCCCTAAATAAGGTATGGTCCAATAAATTAACTTCCAAATTAATTTCAGAAGTCCTATAATTAGTTGAATTAGGGCCCCCGATGTGCAATCAAAGTGTCACATGATGTCAGAATAAATACACCTGTTCTGAATGTCCCCCTATCCCCAGAGTCTGCAACACCACTAAAGCAACATGAAGACCAAAGAGCTCTCCACACAGGCTGAAGACAAAGCTGAACTTCCCCCAGAACACCAATATATCCATTATAACACAATAGAAAGAATGCAGCAACTACAAACCCAACAAAAGAAGACCCTTTTACCAAAACTCACAGATCAGCTAGGAGCTTCAACAAAGACACTGCAAACTCTGAAGGAGCTGCAAAGATCCAGTGTGCAGATGGAAGTATCTGTCCATAGGACTACTATAGGCTGTGCACACCAAATCGGAGGGCTTTGTAGAAGAGCAACCAAAAAAAACCCCCAAAAGCATTGCTTAAAGAAAAAAATAAGAAAACATGTTTGGAATTCAACAAACTGTACGTGGCCGACTCCCCAAACACATAGAAGAAGGTTTTCTGGTGGGGTGAGACTAAAATTAAAACTTTGCGGCCGTCTCAGGAAATGCTATGTGTGGCAGAAACCCAACACTTTCCATCACCCCAAGAACACCATTCCTACAATGAAGCGCAGTGATGGTGCTGGTGGCAGCATCATGCTGTGGGGCAGATTTTTCATCAAGTACTGGAAAACAGCTTGAGCTTGAAGAACAGATGGATGGCAGTAAATACGGGGCAATTCTGGAGGAAAAACGGTTTCAGTCTGCCATAGATATAACAATGGGATGGAGGCTTCCCTTCCAGCAGGACAATGATCCCAAACATACCGCTAAAGCCACGCTAGAGGGGTCTAAGAGAAGACATGGAAATGTCTTACTATAGTCTAAACAAAAGCTCAAACCTCAATCTAAAGGAGAATTAGTGGCATGAATTAAAGATTGCTGGACACCAGCACAACCCATCTGACTTGAAGGAGTTGGAGCAGCTTTTCCTGGAAGAATGGATGAAATTTCTAGCGTCTAGATGTGCTAATCTAATAGAGAAATACCCCAAGAGACGTGTCTATAATTGCAGCAAAAGGTGGCACCCCAAAGTACTGACTGTCAATGCCAATCACTGTGTGGGCAGACAGCAGGACTCACAGGTTTTCTCTATCAGTTGGTAGTTTGTGAGCAGGACTTACAAAATCTGATTCAGAACCTTCTAAAAAAAAAGTACAAATAAGCTTAAAAAAACGCTACTTTATTACCTGAACCCAAATGTTGTCCAGCCTTCTGACATTCTCAGCTACAAGGTCCAGCAACGTCTGCAGCTTCTGATCAGTGTACTCAAATCTCCTTCCAAAGAGGATGGAACAGATGACATTAGAGATGGAGCGGCGGATGAAGAACGTTGGGCTTAAGAGAGAACCTTAAATACAAAAGTATCATCATCTATCAAGTAGTGAAGAGAAAAATGTGATGGGTATAAGCACAGCTGACTGAAAAATAAAGTTCAATACAATACACGAAGTAAGCTCAGCTTCTCCGTTTTATTGTATATCAGCATAAAAAGACGCATTACGGGGCAGCGCGTCTTCCTCAGTTATAGCTGGGGATACACCTTGTTCTTGCTGTTGGTTTGTGCATGGTGTACCAGACAGGGTAACAAGTAACAAGGGGGCTCCCTCAGCATCTAGAAGAAGGAAAGTTTTTACACAGACATAGAAAGGGGTTCTTGACTGTAAGAGCAGTGAGAGTATGGAACTCTCTGCCTGAGGACGTGGTGATGGCAAATTCCATTAAAGAGTACAAGAGGCACCTGGACCGCTTTCTTGAGAGTCACAATATTATATGTTATAATCACTAATAACTTCAGAAGAGCTGTTGATCCAGGGATTATTCCAATTGCCAGATTAGAGCCAGGAAGGAATTTTTTCCTGTAAATGGGGAAAATTGACTTCTACCTCATCAAAGTCATTACCATCATAATGTCTGCCATGGTATATTATAGTGGAGCATCATCTGATATCTTAGAAGGATGGCTTAAGGCCCATTTACATGCAATAACTATCACTCAAAATTCATTCAAACCATTTAATTTGAGTGATAATCGTTACGTGTAAACATGAAGCCATCATGCACTATTCATTCATTTGTGGTTTACTGCTGAGTTTCAGCCTGCATAAAAGACAGGAATTAGGTCCTACCTGTTAATTCCCTTTCTTGAAGTCATCCTGACAGCATACACCTGGAGGTTGTCTGCTGGACACTTGTTGGGACAGGAAGCGGAAAAACACAAAAGACAACTCCCACCACCGGCTTACCAGTGTGTACCAAATGACTACAGTGACTACAGTGACCTGGCTCTTGCTCAACTAATACTTTTTAATACAGAAATCATAATACAGTACGTTACTTCACGTAAACAAAACTCAAGGGGAGGGAAAAGCCCCTATGCTGTCAGGATGACTTCAAGAAAGGGAATTAACAGGTAGGACCTAATTCCTGTCTTCCCCTCGTCATCCTAACAGCATACACCTGGAGAAGTACCAACAAACTAAGGGCTTTTTTAGGGGGGGGGGGGGGGACCACCGTTTGTAGAACCCTACGACCAAAGGCCATATCACAGCTGGCCCCTAAGTCCAGGCAGTAATGCCTGGTGAATGTGTGGGTATTTGACCATGTGGCGGCCCTGCAGATTTGGTCGGTTGCTGCCTGGGCTCTCTCTGCCCAGGCACAGGCGACCGCCCTGGTGGAATGGGCTTTAACGTTGCCCGTGAGGGAAATCCCTTGGGACCGGTACACGTCTTTGATCGCCCTTCTGACCCATCGCGCTAAGGAGTCTTTCGTAGCGGCCCCTCCTCTGCCTGGACCCTGAAATTGAACAAAAAGGTTGTTAGATTTTCTGAAGGAATGCGTGACTTCCAAATACTTCAAGACTGCCCGCCTGACGTCTAGGTTATGGAACCGCTGTTCCTTGGTGTTACGGGGTTCCTGGCAGAAGACGGGGTTCCTGGCAGAAGGAGGGAAGAACTATGAGCTGTTCTCTATGAAAGTCCGTGAGGACTTTAGGCTGGAAAAAGGGGTCAGGTTTGAACACTATTTTGTCTGGAAAGATGGTCATATATGGAGTCCTGATGGATTTCCTCAATCTGTCTGGCAGATGTGATGGTGACTAGAAAGGCTACTTAATAGGAAAGTATCCTGACTGATAGCTTCTCCAGGGGCTCAAAGGGGTGTGCACAGAGTGCTTGTAGAACTAAGTTAAAGGTCCCAGGGGGGCATAATTTACCTCACGAAGAGGTGAAGTCTGCCTGCCCCTTTGAGATATTTTTTAATTAGCCTATGGTCACCCAAGGGGGAGTCAAAGAAGGCTCCCAAGGCGGCTACCTGGACCTTGAGAGTACTAGGTCTTGCCCGATATGTAACCCATCCTGCAGAAACTCTAAGATCTGACCGATGTTAAGTTGTTGGAGATCATGGATGCTATGACCCAACCACCTAGAGAACATATCCCAAATCCTAATGTAGATAATTCTAGTGGATTTTTTGAGGCTCTCGCATAAGGTATTTACTACCCTTCCTGATAGACCTTGGTTCAGGTATTTTACCCGTTCAGATTCCAGGCCGCCAGTCTGAACTTTCGGACCCCTGGGCATATCAGAGGACCTTGCTGCAGGAGGTCATCTCTCTGAGGAAGATGTAGAGGGTCCTGGGTCGAGAGAGCGGCCAAGAGCGGAAATCAGTGTCTTTTGGGCCAGAATGGAGCCACTAGGATGACAGAGCCTGGGGACCCCTGGATCTTTCTCAGGACCAGTGGGATTAGGGGTATGGGTGGGAAAGCATAGGCGAGATCCCAGTCCCAGGTTTGGGACAGAGCGTTCGTTCGCAGAGAACCCCCGTCTGCTCCCCGGGAGAAAAAACGGGAACATTTGGTGTTCTCTTGTGAGGGAAACAGGTCCACCTGTGGTGTCCCCGATTCTTTTATGATCAGCTGGAATGCCTGCCAGTGAAGAGTCCATTCCCCCGGGTCTATCTTTCTGCGGCTGAGGAGATCCGCCATAAGATTTTCTGGGCCCCTTACGTGGAAGGCTGTGACGGAAAGTGTCCGCTGCTCTGTCCAGCCGAGAAGTTTTGCCGCTAGGCCTTGTAGTCGGGGGATCCGCGTGGATCCCTGGTGACGAATGAGGGACACGGTTGTCACATTGTCTGAAAAAAATTTTATGTGTCTACCTCTGATATCTGGCTCGAATACGCGAACAGCCTTCCAGACGGCACAAAGTTCTTTATAGTTGGAGGACTAAATAGCTCCCTCCTGGTTTCAGCCCCCCTGGACGTAATAACGACCTAAGTGGGCCCCCCAGCCAGTTGCACTTACATCGGTAAAAATAGATATTGGGGATGCGGGATACCAAACCGTGGACCTGGCAAGGTTGGTCGTAGACACCCACCACTCCAGTGATTCCTTGATCTTGGGGGAAAGGAGAACTAGCTAATACAGGGAAGAAGGTGATCTATCCCAGTTTCCCAGGATAAACTCCTGGAGGGATCTGCAGTGGAGCTGAGCCCATGGGACTATCCTGATGCAAGAAGTCATGAGGCCGAGGACCCTCATGCCTCTCCTAAAGAAAACCTTAGTGGAGAGAGAGAGTGCCTGACATTCATCCAGGATCGCCTTCTAACTCTGCGGAGGGAGGGACGAGCGCTGGCAGCGAGAGTCCAGGATAACCCCCAGACATTTTTTCTTGTGTTCGGGAAGGAGGTTAGACTTATCGAAGTTGATGATCCAGCCTAATGACTCGAACAAGTGGAGTGAGAGATCAATATGGGACCGGAGCTCTGCAGCTGACCTTGCTATGATCAGGAAGTCATCTAGATATGGGACGATCAAGACTTTGTTTGTCCTCAGTGCAGCCACCATTTCTAACACTAACTTGGAAAAAACCTCAGGTGCGGAAGAAATCCCGAACGGAAGGCACGTGAACTGGAAGTGTGAGACTGATCCACCGATAACCAGAGTGAACCGCAGGAACTGCTGGAAATCTGGGTGAAAGGGGACATGATAGTAAGCGTCCTTTAAGTCAATGGTGGCCATGACACTACCAGGCGCGATTAAGGGGATCGCTGACTGCACTGATTCCATCTTGAACCTCTTATAAGAGATGAACCTGTTCAAGAATTTTAGATTAATGATAGTTCTATAAGAACCGTTGGGTTTCTTGACAAGGAACAGGGGGGAGGGGGGGGGGGGGGGGGGGAGTAGCAACCCCTGAACCGATCTCCTGCGGGAACCCGAATGATGGCCCCTAGGGATAACAGCTCCTGCACCCCCAGCTGGAGGGCCTGAGCAGACGAGGGCGACTGGCAGGGGGTGACCACGAACCTCCAAGGAGGGGAGGCGGAAAACTCAATCCTGTAGCCTTCCCTAGCAAGGCATAGGGCCCAGGGATTGGAGGTCACCTCCTTCCACTTGAGGGCAAATCCCCATCAGCCTACCCCCGACCTGTAGGGTCCCTGAGGGCGGTATCTCACCCTTTCCGCCCTTGGGGTAGGACCAGCGTCCGGTCTTCCCTTTTCCCCTGTATGTCTTGGAGGGAACAAAAGATGGAGGGTAGGAGGAGGAAGGCCGCCTGAAGGACTTCTCTGTGGGTAGCCCCTGGCTTTTGTCCGACGCCTTCTCCAATAGGGTATCTAGAGAAGGCCCGAAGATCCTATGCCCTTGGAATGGCAGGGCGCAGAGTCAGTTCTTTGACGTGCTATCACCCGCCCAGGCCTTGACCCAAACGGCTCTCCTGGCTGTATTAGAGAGAACCGCTGAGCGGGCTCCGAACCTCACGGACTCCATGGAGGCATCCGCCAGAAATCCAGTTGCTTGTTGGAGACGAGGCAGGCAGCTGGCAATGTCTTCCCTGGAACCCTTCTGGGCGACCAGCGACTGGAGCTGGTCCAGCCAGACTGTCATGGACCTCGCAACAGACGTGGCCGTGATGTTTGCCTTCATGGTCAGGGCTGCGATCTCCCAGGCTCTTTTCATTGCCGAATCCACCTTGGCGTCCAGTGAATCCCACAGTTGTGACATGTCCTCGAAGGGAAGAGCCGCTTTTTTAGAAACCCTGGCCACTGCCAGGTCTACCTTCAGGGTGGTTTCCAGAAAGTCAGTGTCATCAGTTGCGAAGCTCATGCGGTCCCTGAACTCCTTTGGCAAGAAGAACTTCTGCTCCTCTTGCCTCCATTCTGACAGAATTAGTTGTTTCAAGATATCGTTCACCGGAAACGTGGGTTTGGGTTGCGGTTGGAGACCCCGGAACAGGTTATCCTGAAACGAGGGCTGCTGCGGCTCCTCCTCCTCTACCTGCATGGTACGCCTGACTGCGCTTAGTAGTTGACCCATGTCTGCCGACGAGAAGAAGTACTTTTTGACATCTTTCGCGGGTGGCATAGATTCTGAAGGGGAGTCCTCCAGAAGTCTCTCCTCTGAATCGGAGTCTTCCATCTGCATCTGCCTCGCTCTTTTAGTAGGGGGTGGAAGAGAGGAGAGAGAGGCCTCAATTTCTTCCCGTATTACGGAACGAATGTCCGCCATGGCAGAGGAACCTTCCTCACGGAGCACCTTTGCTGTACAATCCATGCATAGCGGCTTCGCATGGCCATCCTCCAGCCGCCGCAAACAGACCGAACATTTTCGGATCCGTTTCTTGGTCTCCCTACTCTTTTGCGCATTTCTGTTCTAAGAAACAGAGATGGGCAAAAAACTTCCAGCAACTTCAATCATTTCCTCCCCGTCAAAATCCCACAGAATCCTACTTACAGGTAGACCGCTCTCAGTATCCTCCCTGGCTGACATCTTGCATGTGATTACAGACAGGTAGCAGGCAGAGGAATTCCCAGCATTTAAAGATTTTAAATTTGGCGCCGGCATGCCCCCTGAATGAGGCTCCGCCCCCCGCGTGACGCGGCGGCGCTGACGTCATACCGACGTGCCGGAGCCGAGGGACATGCTGCCAGCAACTCCACCCACATCCTGGAGCCGCACGCTGAATGGGAGTAAGCACGAGGCACACACAGAACAGCGCTGCTGCACCCTTCACAGCCCCGCAATGGGGAGCTCGAGCCGGAACTCCCGAGCTCCTCCCACTGCCATAACCAGGACCTATTCAGAGGGAACGCCGCTTGTACCTTCTGTCCGACGGGGCCCGCTGGATCCAGGAAGTGCTGCCTCTGCTTGCAGTTCTCAGGTACCGGGGTCGTTCCCCCAGCCAGCAACCCTCTGGGCAGCGCACTGGGGGAGGATTCCTCTTAAGAGGATTAGGTGCTGGGAAATCCTGCAGGTGAGGGTCCCCTCGCAGGGTCTCACTCACGCAGACCCTGTCAGCCCAACAGAGAGGCATCCCCCCAGGGCGGACAGGCTGCATGGAGTCTTCTTCCTTTTTCCTCTGGCATACACCTCGCGGTTCCGCTTGGACTGTCCTGTAGGGACAGGAAGACACTGGAGAGACGGTGGTGGAAGTTGCCTTTTGTGTTTTTCCACTTCCGGTCCCAACAGGTGTCCAGCAGACAACCTCCAGGTGTATGCTGTCAGGATGAGGAGGGGAAATCATCTTTATAGTTAATTCGCTTGTCATTGAGTTTAAGTGGCAGTCATTCAGTTGTTCAATCTTTCAAAGGACTTGAGCAGAGGGGTGATTGTTTCCCCAGCTGCTCACAATGACTCATGTAGCAGAAAACAATGTTTTTTTTTCTTCGCACTAATTAAAAACATCCTGATCAGAGATTCTTCGCATAAAAATACACCCACCTAAGGGTGCATTCACATGAACGTATATCGGCTCGGTTTTCACAGGGGGGGGGGGGAGGAAGAGCCAGGAGCAGGAACTGAGCTCCCGCCCCCTCTCTGCCTCCTCTCCACCCCTCTGCACTATTTGCAATGAAAGGAGGTGAGGCGGGGCTAAGTTCTGAGAATTAGCCCCGCCCCTGTCCCAACTCTCCCCATTGCAAATAGTACAGAGGGGTGGAGAGGAGGCAGAGAGGGGGCGGGAGCTCAGTTCCTGCTCCTGGCTCTTCCATCCCCCCCCTGCACATGAGGACGACGTATATCGGCTCGGCGTGAAAACCGAGCCGATATACGTTCGTCTGAATGCAGCCTAAGCAAACAACATATAGTGTTTTCTTAGCTAATGAGGGAAATGACAAGGACTTCAAACAATTATCTTTACCTGTAAACACTCAGCATTTGAAAGTAAAAAAATTGTTAATTCATTTGTTCATTCAAATGACAATCATTGCCTGTAAATGGGGCTTTAGATGAGTTTTGAATCTTTTTATATCCCTGAGTGGTGCAAGAAATCTCATAGATGTGTGTGGTTTAAAAGGACCATGCAGTGCTTACTATGGCCATGATACAGTCGTAAAAAGAGTGAGAAACAGTTGTTGCTTATTTAAAGGGGTATTCTAGCAATGCAAAAAATTGTATTTATACACTGCATAGCGATAACTACTAAATCGGTGGACGTCCGCCTATTTGGACAAGAATACGGGTTTTATGTTCCTCTTTTGAATAGAGCTTCTCCATTCAAAGTCTATGAGACAGAAGAATTTAGGCTCAGAGCTACATTCAGCTCTTTCCTTCAGTTCCATAGACCTTGAATGGAGTGGCAGTATACGTGTTTGACTGCCCCTCCATTCATATGGGCAACATGGGACACCCATTCTGGAGATTGGTCAAGGTCCCAGTGCTTAGAGCTCCACCAACCTAGCAGTTATCACCTATCCAGAGCATAGGTGATAACTTGTTACTAATGAAATACCCCTTTAAGATTTGATGGCATATCTTTAGAATGAAATGCATTGTGCTAGTAACATGTCATGCCCCTTCGAATTTGGATGGTTTATTTATTTATTTATTTTTTAATAATTGAGTTTTTATTAGAATTTTTTATAATAAACATAAACAACATTTTACCGTTTTGGAAAGACACCTTAAATAGGTGAACGGTACTCATCGCAAAATTGGAATTCAAACATCAACATAAACAAAAACATATACTGATATACAAACATAAACAAAATTAGCGGAGGTACATTTCCTTATTTACGGAAATGGTTGTTACTCTAGAGGGGGTTCTTGGTTGTGTAGTCCAGCCAAGTTGCCCAAAAAGATGTACGAGGGTGATGAGAAACAAATCTACGTGAGTAGGCTTCCTCCAGGTGGAAGGTGAGTTCCACCGAGTTTCTAACCTCTGTTATGGGTGGAGCTTCTTTTCATTTCCAGTGCTTAGCTATTGCTAGACGCGCCGCTAAGATAATATGGGAGGTGATGGCTGCATAGAAAGGGGATAATTTGTCTGTTTTCAGGAAACAAAGAGCGAGTTTAGGGTCTGGGGGGACGTGCTGGTTTGTGACAGAGTGTATTAGATTAAATACTAGGTTCCAAAAGGACCGTATGGTGGGGCATAGCCACCACATGTGGAAGTAGGTACCCTTTGCACCGCACTCTCCAGCAATTTTCTGAGATAGAGGGGTTCATTCTCGCTATCCTAGCTGGGGTAAGATACCAGCGGAGGAATATCTTCTGGGAAGATTCCCAGTGGGAGATACCATGTGAAATCCTCTTCGTCCATGAGAGCGCCCGGCCCCACTCCTCCAGACTGAAAGTTTGTTTGAAGTCAAGCTCCCATAGGGTCATGTGGTTAGATTTAGTTTGGGCATTTTGGGAGAATGAAGACTCATAAAAGGTAGATATGCCTCCGGAGACCTCTGTTGATAGTGAATAAAAGGTGAAGGCCACCTTAGGGAATATGGGCTTTTGAACATCTATAGATTGTAAAGCGTACCTTAGTCTTAGATGGGAGAAGCCTATTTTATTGGGGAGTTTATGTATCTCACTTATTGTGGGGAAGTCCATAATGGACCCCTCTCTATAGAGGTCTCCAATCTTTTTAACTCCAGATTTCTCCCAGGACCCATATTCAAAATCTGGGAGGATGGAATATAGGAATCTCAGTGGGAGGAGTGTGGCCGGCACCCTTTCTGAGGACGAAGAGACTAGTTGGTTCCATATCTGTACAGACGCTTGAATGCTTGGTAAAGAATGGGGCGGGAGGGGGGGGGGGGGGAGAAGCTCTGGATGGTTTATTTTTAGTCTTTATGGTTGGCCATCAACTGCAAAAGGGCCTCCAGGAAAAACAACACAAGCATCACTGCCGCAGCACACAAACACTCAGCCTTTGATGCCCCAATTGATAGATACTTCTGCTACCAACCTTTTGTTTCTTGAAATAGCTCTAGCAGATATTGAATTTCTTCTTGAATCCGCTCCTCAATGCTTCGTTTACCCATTCCGAAATTCCGTAGAGTGCTTAGCGAGAACCGTCTCAGCTCCTTCCAGCGTTCACCATTACTGAATGCAATGCCTGATAAATATGTAAGACATTTCTACAGCGCTGGGTCATAATGCGGGAGAGGAAATGTATACAGAAGTGTAGATTTTACATAAATTATAATAAACAAATAACAGATTACATTTCCTTTAATCCGGTACCAAAAGGCGCTGATAGGTGATAGATTATCAGATGTTCTGAGTTATCAGGCGGTCATAGGAAACTATATGAAAATATTTGTATAGGCATGTGGAAAGCTAACCATAAAATCTGCTATATGGGTGGCATTACTCAAGCAAGAAAAGCTGTGGAATTTCCGTAGCGGATTTGGTGGCGAAACTGCGCAACGTTTATAGTGCAAGCCTTATGGAGATTTTTGAAATTACCTTATCATGTGAAAATGTTCTGCATGAAATCTGCAGTGTTTTTGAAAAATCCTGCAGATTCTAAATCTTCAACATATCTATATATGGCTGCTGATTTCAACCCATTCACATTCTGCGGGAAAAATCAGCTATGTAAGGCCGCTTTCACGCGGCCGTGAAAATCGCGTGAGATTTGTGCATTGCGAGAATTGCACGAATATAAAACCCCATTCTTTTGAATTGGGTCCCATACGTTGCGGTGCGGGAATGCCCTATCTTTGGGCATTTCCTCTAAACGCTTCGCCCTTTTATTCTGAGTTCCAAATGTGTTCTTTATATTCAAAGAATTGCGCAGCGTATTGCACACCTATCATAAACTTCTACAGGGACATTTGGTGCGCAAAAACATACAAAAATAGAACATGCAGCATTATTTTTCCTGTGCGAGAAATGCACGCGCAAAAAAAAGAAATGAGAACAAACCCATTGAAATCAATGGATGCTATTCTCTGTGTATTGCACGTGCAAATACGTCAGTGTGAAGCCGCCCTTGATCAGAGGACTTCACCAGCTCTGCTTAGGCCTGTGTTACGTGCGCAATATGCAGTGAATGGAACTAGAGATGAGCGAGCATACTCGGAAAAGCACTACTCGCTCGAGTAATTTGCTTTATCCGAGTATCGCTGTGCTCGTCCCTGAAGATTCGGGTGCCGCTGCGGCTGACAGGTGAGTCGCAGCGGGGAGCAGGGGAGAGCGGGCGGGAGAGATGGAGAGAAAGATCTCCCCTCCGTTCCTCCCCGCTCCGTGCCGGCACCCGAATCTTCAGGGACGAGCACAGCGATACTCAGATAAAGCAAATTACTCGAGCGAGTAGTGCTTTTCCGAGTACGCTCGCTCATCCCTAAATGGAACCCATTGATTCCAATGGGTTCACTCACATAAGCGTATTTTGCATGTACATTTCGTTCAGGGAAAAAAAATACACAACATTTGCGCACAAAAATAGCACATATTTAACTAATTTAATTACCAATTTCAATGAATAAGAGCATGCTTGTATGTTTTTTTGTGCACAAAGTACAGTAAAATATGCAAATGCGTTCACAAATACGCAACACCTATTGCGCAAATACACAGAGCAACAGCGTCCATAAATGCGTTTACGACTGTGACACCGGCCTCTGTCTTTATCTTATCTGCAATTCCACATTATATGACTATACCAGAACTTCTGGATTATCAAATGCCAGACTGAAAGAATTTTACTGAAATTACTATAGTAAATGTTTTTCAAATCTTTCTTATTACACATGTAACTAATCATCTTGAGCGGTGACTGACCGTATCCCTTGCTGGTTAGATCTACTATTGGGAACTCTGCTCGTCCGCTGAATTTGTCACCATTGTCCACAAGAGCTTCCTTCACAGCCTGGAACCCGCAGAGGACCACAGTAGGCTTTGGACCCATATGTAGGGTGTAGATGGGGCCGTACGTCTTACTGAGCTTTGAGAGAGAACCGAAAAACACATATACTTCTGTTATACAGGTAATTGTAGGTCTTCATATTTGCAGGCAGGGGCATAACTATAGAGGATGCAGCGGATGCAGTTGCAGCTGGGCACAGGAGCCTTAGGGGGCCCATAAGGCTTCTCTTCTCCATATAGGGAGCCTAGTACTATGAATAAAGCATTATAGTTGGGGGCCCTGTTACAGATGTTGCATTGGGGCCCAGAAGATTCAAGTTACGCCTCTGTTTGCCGGGCAGTGCCACCATAATTTGTACTGCTTGGAGGGCATTGTGGCACTTTTCTGGAGCGGCATATTCTTCTAGTCTAATCTCTATTGAGCTGAATACATTTTTACAATTGCCTTTCTTATCTTCCATATTAAACTTTGAATACCTCCACATGTATTTTTTACAAGCATGAGCCCATTTCCTGATGATAGCAAGGGTTCCCTATGTGCGTCAATTTGTTCACACCCTTCACACAAGCCGGCGTCAGTTTCCGGTCTGCTGTGGCTTCATTTCACAGAATGCATAGTAATGGCATCTTAGCCAGATTGTGAAAGTGGACAAGACACCTCCCTCATACTTATCAAGCCCACCCACTGCATCTCTTGCCGCCATCTTGTAGTCCTCTGTACTCCTCCGACAGCACATAGAAACGTGCCATAGCGACTATTAAGTGCTCTGATTGGTTGTGTTAGACCAGGGGTGTCAAACTCATTTTCACACAGATCACACCATACAGCAGCCACTACACAAACACTAGATGTAAATGCTATAAATGACAGGTATTTATTGGCTTTTGGCCAAAATATGGAAGCTAGCAGGCCACATCACAGCTCCTGGCTATACCTCTAGTCCCTACACTAACCAGGGGTCCAGCAACATAACCAAACAAAACCACAAAACACAAACCTTTCTTGCAGCAATCACACATAGAACCTGCTCACAAAGAGAAACAATGAGAACAGAGACAGCTGAACACACCCATCCCTTGCAAGACAGCTTTATGTGTACTGATCTGGAGTGATTGGCTGGCTGGAAGCACACACACCATCCCCCACGCATATGTTGTATTTCAGCCCCAGTTAAGTAGCAGTGAGCAATTCCAGCAACCTCATTGGTTGTTGGGTACACCCCCCCCCCCCCCTTTGGAGAGGTGCACCAGTGCTAGTTCACGAGACCCAAGGGCCGTGCAAGAGTGCTACCTCACAAAGCCCCGCGGACCGTTAAATAAGCGTTAGCAGGCCCAATTTTTGTGCACGTAATATGTAGTGAATAGAACAGATTAACTTCAATGTGGATGTTAACAAAAGCTTGTTTTTTTCATGCAACGTGCAATCGTGTGAAAAAATATGCAGCATAATATATATGGTGAATAGTACGCACCATAATAGGCTATTGAAGTGAATAAAAATAGAAGGGGAGAGGAGCTGCTACCGTTAAAAAAATGGCATACTTTATTAAATAAAAAGCATACAGCTCACAGGTCCTACAATAGCCTTTGTCAACAGCTATGAGGCATGAGATACACAAGACATTTATAGACAAAATACAAATTAAAATCAAAGAAGCAATACCTGTGTGTGCTAGCTTGTCAGGAAGAGGAATGGTGTGGTGGGTGTGTTCAGGAGTTAATTGCCCCACATGTTGTAACTAGCATGCAGAGATTTGTTACACAAAGGTTTAAAGGGGTTGTCCCGCGCCGAAACGGGTTTTTTTTTTTTTCAACCCCCCCCCCCGTTCGGCGCGAGACAACCCCGATGCAGGGACGTACAGACAGCTTACCGGAGCGCTTACCTTGATCCCGGCGCTCCGGTGACTTCTATACTTACCTGTGAAGATGGCCGCCGGGAACCTCTTGCTTCGTGGACCGCAGCTCTTCTGTGCGGTCCACTGCCGATTCCAGCCTCCTGATTGGCTGGAATCGGCACGTGACGGGGCGGAGCTACACGGAGCCGCTCTCTGGCACGAGCGGCTCCATAGAAGACTACAGAAGACCCGGACTGCGCAAGCGCGGCTAATTTGGCCATCGGAGGGCGAAAATTAGTCGGCACCATGGAGACGAGGACGCTAACAACGGAGCAGGTAAGTAAAAAACTTTTTATAACTTCTGTATGGCTCATAATTAATGCACAATGTATATTACAAAGTGCATTATTATGGCCATACAGAAGTGTATAGACCCACTTGCTGCCGCGGGACAACCCCTTTAAGGCTGCATTCCCACGAACGTATAGCAGCTCGGTTTTCACACCGAGCCGATATACGTCGTCCTCATGTGCAGGGGGGGGGGGGGAGGATGGAAGAGCCAGGAGCAGGAACTGAGCTCCCGCCCCTCTCTGCCTCCTCTCCGCCCCTCTGCACTATTTGCAATGGGGAAAGGTGGAACAGGGCGGGGCTAATTCTCGTTACTTAGCCCTGCCCCGTCCCACCTCCTTTCATTGCAAATAGTGCAGAGTGGCGGAGAGGAGGCAGAGAGGGGGCGGGAGCTCAGTTCCTGCTCCTGGCTCTTCCATCCTCATGCCGAGCCGATATATGTCATCCTCATCTGCAGGGGGGGAGGATGGAAGAGCCAGGAGCAGAAACTGAGCTCCCGCCCCCCTCTGCCTCCTCTGCATGTTCGTGGGAATGCACCCTTAGTCACATAATGAAGACATGTCCACAAGGCCACACCCTCCTTTAACCATGCATACTGGGACAGTATTTCTTGGCACAAAGGTGACAACCCTACTGATAAGGGATGTAGATTCCCAAGACTTGTCCTACTGACAATCACTGATCTCTATGTGTTTAAAGAGTCATACATTGATTTGCAGGAATGCTGCCATCCAATAGGTGGCGCTGCAGAGTTACTGTTCTATCTTCCTTATTTGCATATTACCCAGAAGAGCATGCATGGCCTTATAAGTCTCCTCACTCACCTCCTAGGTGTCTCCACATCCCTTCTGGGTGCTCTCCTTAAGGAGAGATGACACCACTCCCGACCTAATACATACATCTGCCCTAAATACACGGCCAGCCTGCAGACTCACCTTCAGCAGGACTTTGTGTATCTCTCGACTCTGGAGCTGCAGTAAGTTTCCTAGGATAGGAAGAGGCCTGGGTCCTGGGGGAAGGTTTCCTTTCCTTCCAAAGAACTTTCTAACCATGAAAAGCACAAGTAGAGCAAGAAGAAAAGGAGTAAGGAGTCCACATGACCACTCCATGTCAGTGAGCTGCAGTAAAGGAGAATCCAGGCGTTACCCATAGCAGAATAAAACCAGGACATAAAACTCTGCAGGGTTCAAAGGAACATTTCCTACAAGTCGTCACACCCCCTGTAAATTCCTGACGGTAGTTCTGCAATTACATGGTAACTGGGGAATAGCTCTGCTTGTTAAACTGTGAATGTTACTGTTTGTTTTACGTAATCTCCAGTCAGAGGCTTTTGTAATTCTTAGCTGATACTTCTGTTAGGCTGGTTCACACGAACATGTGTGTCAGTGTTCCATGCACGGGCACGCAGCAGGTACGCAGTGTCATGCCTACTTCCTGCCAATCCCCATAGACTTGGCATGTATTTGCACGTAAGGCCCTCTTTACACAAGCATACGCATATTTACACGCACCTGAGTGCTGCATATTTGTAGTATGGACAATACTTTTTTGGACACAAATCTGTGTTTTTTACTGCACGTTGGGCCTGCAAGGCATGTTCATTTGTGTGCGACAAAAAAAAACGTGCACCAATTGAAATGGCTAATCTAATAAGTTCCAGACATGCTCTTTTTTCCTGTGCAATTATGCAGTGTTTCATGCATATTGTAGCATATTTTACATACAGTTGCGCCTCCCCATTGATTTGTATAGTGACTTTGGCTGCGCAAATGGACAGGAAAATAGAGCATATTGCTTTTTTTTCTCAACCAAAGGCCTTATTCAGACGACCGTATATCGGCTGAGTATTCATGCCCAGCGATGTTTAGCACCAGTTTTTAGCCAATAAACATGCGGGGAAGGAATTACCACTTCCTGCTGAGACGTGCCAGCCCTCTGCACGCCTACAGCAGTGAGTGGCTGGCGGGATCAGGTGACCGGCGAGTACTTAAACTGGTGCTGCCCGCAGCTCGCCTCAGACGCATGCTGGCAGAGGTTAGGGAAAGAGCTGCTGAGATAGGGAAAGTGTTAGTGTAGGGATTAGGTTGTGGTTAGGCAGGAATCCTGACTACAAGAACCCAACAGTTCTTCTTAGGGCTACTCCTCATTGTGTGCATTACTTTTGTGGCTGTCTGGGACCTGTAGTGCACCAATTTTTATTTTCAGACATCGAAGCCTGTACAGAGTATTTCACATCTACCGTATATTCCGGTGTATAAGGCAACGGGGCCTATAAGACGACCCCCCAACTGTCACCTTATACGCCAGGAATACAGTGGAGCAAAAAAAAAAATCATTACTCACCTTACCCGGCGTTCTGCGGCGCTGCTGCAGGCTGTCGCTCCCTCCTGGTCCCTGGCAGAGCATTGTTTTCTGGACGCAGGGCCGTCAGCCAATTACAGCCATTCAATGACATCATTGAATGGCTGTGATTGGCTAAAACACACGTGCCTTCAGTCAATCACAGCCATTCAATGACATCATTGAATGGCTGTGATTGGCTAACACACATGCGCCTTCAGCCAATCACAGTCATTCAATGATGTCATTGAATGGCTGTGATTGGCTGACAGCGTGTGTTGGCCAATCACAGTATTAGCTTTCTGGAGGCGGGGATTTCAAGCCCTGCGTCCAGAAAGCAATCCTCTGCCGGGGACCAGGAGGGAGCGACAGCCCCTGCAGCAGCGCCGCAGAACGCCGGGGGAGGCGAGTAATGATTTTTTTTTTTTTTTTTTGACACTTTCTTTTTTTTGTATTACCGGCGTATAAGACGACCCCTGACTTCAGAGCAGATTTTTCGGGGTTCAAAAGTCGTCTTATACGCCGGTATATACGGTACCATTCTCTGTGTGCAGTGCATTAGCCAGACTTCTCATCGCTAAACAGTCCGCTAGTTTTTCCTGTGGCACTGCAGAGCATTTCACATCTACCATTCTCTGTATGCAGTGCATTAGCCAGACTTCTCATCATTAAACAGTACGCTAATTTTTTCTGGGGCAGTGCAGAGCATCTGACATCTTTCATATGCTGTGTGTGGTCAATTAGCCAGAGTTCTCATCACTAAACAGTATGTTAATCTTACCTGGGGCACTACAGAACATTTCACATCTACCATTATCCGCATGCAGTGCATTATCCAGAGTTCTCATTGCTAAACAGTACGCTAATTTTTTCTGGAGCAGTGCAGAGCATTTCACATCCACCTGTTACGGTATGCTACCCTTGAAACGCCAGCCCGGGTGCCCTAGATCTCACCCACAACCCCTGTCCCTGCCTGCTTGCCTCCACTCCTGGCTAACCCCAGGTGGGCTACTGGGCGGTGGTCCCTACTCTCACTAAGGACCGAAAAGGGACGCTGGCGTACCTGGATGGAAAGGGTAGAATACCGACAGAAAAGGCAGATGTAAATAACCAACACAAACAATACTAAGCAGAACTGAGGCAGATGGAAAAGCCTGGCGGACAATAGCAAAGTATAGCAGACAAGATGACAGAGGCAGGAGACCAACAGAGGCAGACTAGCTAGCACACTGAGGGAAACCAATAACTGGCAGTGATTGCAAGTCTCTGCCCGACCTTTAAACAAAAAGCCTCCACCCAGGGGCAGAGAGAAAGAGAGAGAGACAGCCAACTCCCAACAGAACATAATAAAAGGGAGCTCGTACACGGCAGTTGCACTCACATGTGCACGCGAGCACTGTGCCTCGCACCACCAGCACCACGGTACCCACGCCCCCGGCAGCCGGACAACAAGCCGAGGGGACGCGCCCCGACCGCCACCCGGGAGGGCCAGCAATCGCCGCATGGTAACACTACCATTCTCTGTGTGCAGTGCATTAGCCAGAGTTCTCATCGCTAAGCAGTACGCTAATTTTCCTGGGGCACTACCGAGCATTTCACATCTACCATTCTCATTATTGGGAGAAGTAGCCACAGTTATCAGCACCATCTACTGGGTTAATAGTTTTCCGCCCCTCTGCAGAGCATCTCACAATACCCTTTCCCTCTGTGCAGTGAAGTAGCTGCAGGTATTAGCACTATCCACTGGGTTAATAGTATTCTGCCACTCCATACAGCCTCTCTTATCTACAAGTCTCTATGAGTGGTAAATTACCCCTAGGTATCAGCGCAAGACAGCGGTTTAATTTTTTTCCTGTCACAGCATAGAGCCTCCAGTATTTACAAGTCTCTGTGTGCAGTGAATTAGCCCCAGTTCTCAGCGCTATACAGTGGGGTAATTTATTTGGGCCCTGCTCTGTCCTTTATCCGACATGATGAGGAGTAGGGGTCGAGGTCGCGGACACGGGCGTCCAAGTGAGGGAGTGGGCACAGGCCGAGGTCCTGGGTGGGGTGAATCACAGCTGCTGAGGGATTAGGAGAGCTCCAAGTCTCTACACTCCCCAGCTTTATAGCACAATTTGCGGATCTGCATGGTAGACCTTTATTACAAGCACAGCTGTGCGAGCAGGTCCTGTCGTGGATCGCGGATAACGTGGCTAGCAATGTATCGAACCCCCAGTCTTCTACGCAGTCCACTACTCTCGGCCTAGGGACTCCACCTCTGAATCCTCTGGCTGCTCCTCCTTCCTCCCAGCCTCATTACTCCATGAAAATGACCTGTTCTCGGGTCCCTGCCCGAAGTGGGAAAAAACGGTTACTGACCCACCTGAGGAGTTTGTCGTGACCAATGCCCAACATTTGGATAGTTCCCAGAGTCCGGGTGATGAGGCTGGGGACTTCCGGCAACTGTCTCAACAGCTTTTTGTGGATGAGGATGATGAGACAGAGTTGTCTCTCAGTGAAGTTGTTGTAAGGGCAGGAAGTCTGAGAGAGGAGGGCACAGAGGATTCGGAGGAAGAGCTGCTGGACAATGAGGTGACTGACCCCACCTGGCTGGCTTAGCCTTCTGAAGACAGGGCTTCAGAGATAGAGGCAAGTGCAGCAGCAGGATAGGTTAGAAGAGGCAGTAGGGTGGCCAGGGGTAGAGGCAGGGCCAGAGCAAATAATCCGCCAACTGTTTCCCACAGCACCCCCTCGTGGCAAGCCTCCGTGCAGAGGGCTAGGTGATCAAAGGTGTGGATGTTTTTTAGTGAGCGCGCGGATGACAGACTCAGCCACTCCCCAGGCTCTTGATGAGCTAATTTTTTCACGTGTTAGTCATTTCCATCCTTTGACGCACGGTGTTATACCTGACCAAGTATGGGATTCGTCCTCTTATTAGACTGAATCACCTTCACTTGGACTATGACCAATGATTTACATCAACAGAGTCTTATCGTATGACTCTAATCTGTCATTGTTCATATTACATGAGTGGCAAGTGTTTTTGCTCTACAAGTCGAGCGTAAAATTTACGTTTCGAACATCCTTCTGATTACTAGTTATAGGTGTCTATTTACATCATAACTCCTCTTGTGATTGTTTGTGTGTGTTTTGTTCTTCTTTTCTTTTAAGTAATTTAATAAAAGGTATTTTTTAATCTGCTTACACTCATTAAGATGAACAAAGTCTGGATTTTCCAGACTTCTCTTCTCCACCGGTGGAAAGCAGCGCATCATAAAGATTCTTTTAGCTGCAGCAGGAGAAAAATGCATCCTCTCTCTAACCCCAAAAAAGGGGATAAGTAGCTTGGTCTATCCCTCTCGGATCTTACTCCTCCTCCTAAAACAGCATGTCATCACGTTGAACTGCCAATTTTAAAACGTTTGAACTGCTCTGTTAAAACCAATTTTTTTCGGAGGGATGCCTCCAGGCTCTGTTACAAATTAAGCAACAACGAGCTCTATCTTTTAAAAAATGTTTATGGGTTTCACCTGCCCTCGGAGTAAACTAATTTTTCCGGGATTTGCCTATACTCTTGGTACAACAATGTTTCAGGTGTTTGCCTATATTCTTGGTACAAAAATGTTTCAGGGATCTGCCTATACACTTGCTACAGAAATGTTTCAGGGGTTCACCCATACTATTGCTTCAGAAAGGTTTGATGGGTTTGCCTACACTGTGGGTTCACAAAGCCTTTCCCATTGCATTGTTTAGCTATCTGACACATGCACAGAATGAATTGGGCAGAAGCGTGGGCAGAGGCCGAGGTCCTGGGCACATTTTTTCATATTTAATACTGTCCCTGGGTTTCAGGGGCTCGCCTATGCTGTCTATGTGGAATTTTTTCGTGGTTCATCCAGTCTTTGGAGTGATGAAAGGAACCGTAACTGACAGCACATTGGGTCAACCAGGTGGAGGCTGAGACCTAGCCTGACCCTGGGCCCTCTCACGTGCTTCCCACACAGAGTATTGTGGGTCCTACCTCGGTCACGGTTTCTCGGGCTTATTATGCCACTTTCTCCTCCTCCTTGGGGGTCTGGGGATCAGCGCTGGTCGACATGTATTATTTCTCGTGCTACAAATTACCACAGTTATCCCAGATACTGGATTGGAGCGTTCACAGGAAGCATAACTGATTTAATGAAACATTCAGAGGGTCACTGTATACCTCTGGTGGCTACTTTTGTGACACCTCCTGCTTCAAACCAATCTTTGGTCTTAGAATGCGCTGCTGCATTGTGGAGATGTGTAGAAGTACTGGCATCTGAGTTCCCCTTATGCCCACGTTTGCGGCTCCTGACAATTTTGTGACAGAGGTGGCATGGGATTGGAATGATGATTGTACGTCAATTTATCATCAATTCTCATCAGCATTGTGGGCTATCGCCCACACTTTCAAAGAGGGTCGCTGCCAGGCCCTGCCAACCCTCTGCAGTGTGTGTCTCTGGTTCCTCCTCATCGCAGATGCACTTATAAATGGACATGAGGGTGGTGTGGCTAACAAGCCAGCATGTGGACGTGTGTGCGCTGTGGTCGTAGGCTCGTGCGGGGGGTTGGACAGCAATGCCAGCATGTAACTCAGGAGAAGAGGCAGCAGTGTCACCTGCAGGCAGTAATTGGCCTTGGTTACAGCTAGTGTGGTGCTTAGCTAAGGTGTGCTAGCACGTGTGCCTTGCTGCTTACTTGTCCCAAGTAAATTGTTATGGGGGTGACCGCCAGGCTTTTTCCCCCAATTTGGCTTAATAGTGCAACCTAGGAGCCTCTGATGCACCCATGCATGCTGCCCCTAACCTTCCCTGTCCGTTTCTGTGGTGTTTCCATCACTTTCTCATGTTTTCATGTGATTCACACAACCTCCCCCATGCGGTGCATCGGTCACCTTGAAAATTGCTCGAGTCTCCCATTGACTTCAATGGGGTTCGTTACTCGAAACGAGCTCTCTGCCATTACGAAAAGTTCAACTCGAGCAACGAGCACACGAGCATTTTGGTGCTCGCTCATCTCTATTCAAGACACATTGCTGTTGCACATTATCACTTAGGCTTTAATCACACGGGCGAACGAGATATCATGCTTGCCAACATGCATTTTTCATGCCAATGCGAGGGGCTTTTCATTCCAAAACACCTTACATGACACCTCAGGCGTGCGTGTCATGCGCATCGGAGGATCGCAAGTGTTTCCCATTGATTTCAATGAGAAACATCACATTGCATCTGCATGCACATCACACGGCCCGCAATGTCTTTAAAGATCTTGTTGGAAACAATGGGCGAGGCGTTTCGAGGGAATGTCGAAAGAAAGAATATGCTGTGATTTTATTTTTTTTTATCCTTGCAGGAGGAGAAAAAAACGCTCATGTGAATAAATCCATTCAAAAGAATGCAGTTCATATTTGCGCATGTTTTGTGCATCTCAACGCATAAAACCTGCTCGTGTGAATGTAGTCTTAATTTAAAGATTATAAATCTGACCACAGCAGTACAGAGATTTTTAGGAAAAAATGTTTTAGGCATTACAAAAAAAAATGGAAAATGATGTTGTATAATGCTGTCTTGTACATGGAAATACAATATGGTAAACACGCATGAACAGCAGCATAATTGCACAGCCACCTGTCAGGATGCTATAAGGTCTGCAGCTACTTGCAGGAGAGGCACGGCAGCAATTTTGGAGATTGTTTAGGATCATCTCATTTTGGAAGCTCAACTGAGTTGAGATGGAGATGCTCATCTATTTAGTTGAGCAGAGGCCAGCAGGACGGACCCCAAACCACCAACACCTCCTTCCAGGAACAATCTGCACCATCCCACGTGACTACCCAAACCCGCGCGACAGCAACTGAGCAAACAAACCTCATTTATTTTGCTAGCGACATATGCAATGTAATAATTCAGACTTGGCTTTAAGGGTGCGTTCACACGAGCGTAGGCGTATTTACGTTCGCACGAGCGCAGCGTTTAATCGCCGGAAAGAACGTTTTTCGCCGATCACGACCAGAGCTAGAAAGCGTATTTTCGTTTGTTCCTACTTTTCAAACAATCTTTTCGGCCATCGAATATGCGTTGGCGCGTATTTCGGTCGCATATGTTCCGTTTTTTTTTTCGGGTTGCCGTTTTTACGCGCCGTAAAATCGCCCGTGCGAACGAATACATTGGAAACCAATGCCTCAGATGGTCACGTTTATACGATTGGGCGCAAAAACGCGCCGTTTATGCGCTCGTGTGAACGCACCCTAAGAGTAATTTCTTGCTGGACAGTCTCCATTTAATGAGTTCAAAGGAGGGGAACAAATAGATTAACCTATTAATAAAGTTACCGTAGAACCGAAAACCTAGTTTTACTCACAAACCACCTATGTTTCCCATACCTACATACATGCATAGAGCACATCAAGAAGTGGTTAATAATGCTGCTTTTCTAACCCTGTAATTAATTACCACTCTTCATTCATAAAAACTCCTCCTCATTCCTTTTTCTGCTGCTTTAAAAAAGACAAAACACTAGAGATGAGCGAGCACACGCGTCCAAGCTTGATGCCTGTTCGAGTATTAGGTTACTCGAGATGCTCGTTACTCGAGACGAACACCACGCGATACTCAAGTCAATTGCATTTCCCTTCCCCGCATGTTTAGCGCCATTTTCTAGCCAATAACCATGCAGGGAAGGCATTACCACTTCCTGCTGTGACGTGCCAGCCCTCTGCCCGCCAACAGCAGTGAGTGGCTGGGCCGATCAGGTGACCAGCGAGTACTTAAAATGGTCTCGCCCGCGGCTCGCCTCAGACGCATGCAGGCAGAGGTTAGGGATAGTGCTGCTGATAAAGAGACAGTGTTAGAGTAGGATTCTGTCGTCAAGAACCCCAACGGTCCTTCTTAGGGCTACTCTTCATAGTGTGCATTACTGTTGTGGCTGGCTGGGAGCAGTAGTGCACCTTTTTTTTTTTTTTAAGCATCTAGGGCTGTGCAGGCCATTTCAGCTATATTGTTCTGTGTGTGCAGTGCCGTAGGCAGAGTGTAGGGACACATTTACTTATATAGGGAAGGTTTTACAGTCCTCCTGATCCTCTGTACAAGAACCCCAACGGACCCTCTTAAGGCTACATCTCACCGTGTGCATTATAGTTGTGGCTGGCTGGGAGCAGTAGTGCACCAGCATTTGTATTACGCATCTATGCCTGTTTCCCACCCTTTCAGTTATTAGATACAGATCCGCGCCACCACACAATGTTCCGAATAAACGAAGTATAGGATTTACTCACCTGGTGCAGAGCGGGGCCCCTAAAATTATAGGGGTGCACCCGCTTGCACCGATGGTCCTGGTTAGCTTGTAGAATATGAAGATCCCCGAATATCCTTTACGCCAAGGAGGTGCAGCAGGAAGGATAACCCCAAAAGGTATCACACCAATAATGGGGAAAATTGCAAATAGAAAGATAAAAAATCTCCTTCCACGCTCTTTCTAAGGATCTTTTAGTCCAGACAAGGAAACTGTCATGTCTCCACGATATTTAGCAAAATATATTTATTCTAATGATAATTCACAAAGAACATATAATAAAATTGCAACGCCTTTCGGCGTTCTAATAAACACCTTTTTCAGGCATCTTGCAAGCAGCTTGAAAAAAGCGTGTATTAGAACGCCGAAAGGCGTTGCAATTTTATTATACGTTCTTTGTGAATTATCATTAGAATAAATATATTTTGCTAAATATCGTGGAGACATGACCGTTTCCTTGTCCGGACTAAAAGATCCTTAGAAAGAGAGTGGAAGATTTTTTATCTTTCTATTTACCCTTTCAGTTATAGCGTTCTCAGCCTGCAGTGCATTACACCGAGGTAATTTAACACCAAAGTATTTTAGCTCTGCCGCTTTGCAGAGCGTCTCACAATAACCTTTCCTTGGTGGGGTTGAGATCGCCGCAGTAACCAGCACTATCCACTGGCTTTAGAGTCTTCTCCCACTCCATACAGCCTCTCTTACCTACAAGTTTCTGTAAATTCGGTAAATTACCCCTAGGCATAGGCGTAGCGTCAGGGGGTGCTGGGGTCGCCATGGCGACCCGGCCCCTGCGCTCAGGGGGCCCCGAGGCCACCCTCCGAGATACCAACATGCACATTTAGTGCATTAATGGCTGGCCGTTCTGACTGCAGCAAAATTCTCATCATAATGCGGCAGCCAGAACAGCCAGCCTGAGAGGAAGGCCCGGTAGAGCAGGGAGGAGGAGGCAGGAACTCACATGGGCCGGCAGGGGAGGAGGGCGGAAGTCGCATGGGACGGCAGGGGAGGAGGGAAGAAGTCACATAGGGCGACAGAGCACAGTAATCATGTGCTGCCCCCTGCTTCCTGCTGAACGGGAAGCTCCTGAGTATGCCTCTCCTGCTGCTGTCACATGGAGAAGACGTGGAGCGGGCCCTGGGGTAAGTGCATATGTGTGTGTGTCTGTCTCCCTCCTTTATCTATCCATCTATCTATATCTATATATATATATATACTATCTATCTGCTATCTATCTATCTATCTGCTATCTATATATAATCTATCTATCTACTATCTATCTATATACAATCTATCTACTATCTATCTATATACAATCTATCTATCCCATATCTATATACTATCTATATGCGATCTATCTATATGCGATCTATCTATATGCGATCTATCTATCCCATATCTATCTATCTATATACTATTTATATACTTTCTATCTATATACTATCTATATACTATCTATCTGCTATCTATATACAATCTCATATGAGATAGATAGTATATAGATAGATGAATAGATAGTATATAGATAGATGGTATATAGATAGCCGATAGATAGATAGATAGATAGATAGATAGATAGATATAGCATATAGATAGTGTATAGATATAGATAGATAGGGTATAGATGGTATATAGCTAGATAGTGTATAGATAGATATGAGATAGATAGATGGATGAATAGATAGACAGTATATAGATAGCAGATAGATAGCATATAGATAGTATATAGATAGATATGGGATAGATAGATAGATAGATATGAGATAGATAGCAGATAGATATAGTATATAGATAGATATGGGATAGATAGATATTAGCTAGATAGATATGGGATAGATAGATATTAGCTAGATAGATATGGGATAGATAGATGATAGTGTATAGCTAGATATGAGATAGATAGTGTATAGATAGATAGTATGTAGATATAGTGTATAGATAGATATGAGATAGATAGTGTATAGATATGAGATAGATGGTATATAGATAGATATGGGATAGATGGATAGTATATAGATAGATATTAGATAGATACTGTATAGATAGATGATAGATAGTGTATAGCTAGATATGAGATAGATAGATAGATAGATAGATAGATAGATAGATAGTGTATAGATATGAGATAGATAGTATATAGATAGATGGATGAATAGATATAGTATATAGATAGATAGATAGTGAATAGATAGTGGATAGATAGATAGATAGTATATAGATAGATATGAGATAGATAGATAGATAGTATATAGATAGCAGATAGATATGAGATAGATAGTATATAGATATGGGATAGATAGTATATAGATAGATATGGGATAGATAGATAGTATATAGATAGACAGATAGACACGTGTACAGAAAACACAGCTTGAAATCGTGGCCTTTTTACCGGAATTTCGAGCAGCGTTTTCAAACACAGGTTACAGCGTCTGACGACGCTTTTTAATGCACCCCATCGTTGTGAGGAAGTGTGTTAAAAACCACGACAACGCAAAAATAGAACAGACAGCTCTCGAAAATCACAGCGTTAGGGACACCGCGTTCGAGCACAGGTTTAAGTAAGCTCATTAAAATCTCTGGGAGTGTTGTACCACGGTTAGTACGGCGCTCGGGACACCGTGCTAATAGCAGTAAAAAGCGGTGTGTGTGAGTGAGAGTGGCCTGTGGGGCTACAAACAAATTTTCATGTGCAGAAAATGCGTCATGTTTGGAAAGATTACGCCAAGGGGTAGATCATGTATGCAGCATGATCTAGGTATGGGTACGTGGGAGTGGGGGGTGGAGGCCCAGGGGGGGGGCCCCGAGCTGAACTTTTGCACCCGGGCCCCTGAGGCCTTAGGTACGCCCCTGCCCCTAGGTATCAGTGCAAGACAGCGGGTTAATTTTTTCAAGTCACTGCATAGAGCCTCTGCTATCTACAAGTCTATGTGTGCGGTGAATTAGCCACAGTTGTCAGCGCTGTGCAGTGGGGTAATTTATTTGGGCCCTGCTCTATTCTTAATCCGCCATGATGAGGAGTAAGTGTAAGGGTCGAGGATGCGGGTGTCCAAGTGAGGGTGTGGGCACAGGCCGAGTTGCTGGGCGTGGTGAATCACAGCCAGCTGCTGAGGGATTAGGAGAGAGGCACGTTTCTGGCCTCACCGGCTTCATATTACAGTATGTGGGTCCGTGTGGTAGACCTTTATTACAAACAGAGCTGTGTGAGCAGGTTCTGTCGTGGATGGCAGAAAACGCGTCCAGCAATGTATTGACCACCCAGTCTTCAACGTAGTCCGCTACTCCCAGCCTGGAGATTGCAACTCTAAATCCTCTGGCTGCTCCTCCTTCCTCCCAGCCTCCTCACTCCATGAAAATGACATATTCTGAGCAGGCAGACTCCGAGGAACAGTTCTCGGGTCCCTGCCCTGAGTGGGAAAAAATGGTTCCTCTCTCACCTGAGGAGTTTGTCTTGACCGATGCCCAACCTTTGGAAAGTTCCTGGAGTCCAGGTGATGAGCCTGAGGACTTCCAGCAACTGTCTCAAGAGCTTTTTGTGGATGAGCATGATGAGACCCAGTTGTCTGTCAGTGAGGTAGTAGTAAGGGCAGTAAGTCCGAGGGAGGAGCCCACAGAGGATTCGGAGGAAGAGCTGCTGGACTATGAGGTGACTGACCCCACCTGGTTTGCTAAGCCTACTGAGGACAGGGCTTCAGAGGGGGAGGCAAGTGCAGCAGCAGGACAGGTTGGAAGAGCCAGTAGAGTGGCCAGGGGTAGAGGCAGGGCCAGAGCAAAGAATCCTCCAACTGTTTCCAAAAGAACCCCCTCACGGCAAGCCTCCGTGCAGAGGGCTAGGTGTTCAAAGGTGTGGATGTTTTTTAGTGAGAGTGTGGACGACCGTCGAACAGTGGTGTGCAACCTGTGTCGCACCAAGATCAGCCAGGGAGCCACCTCTACCAGCCTCACCACCACCAGGATGCGCAGGCATATGATGGCCAAGCACCCCACAAGGTGGGAAGAAGGACATTCACCGCCACCGGGTCACACCACTCCCTCTTCCCCTGTTCCACAACTTGCCACACAGATCCAATCCCCCTCCCAGTACGCAGGCACGAGCGCCTCCTGGCCTACACCCACACCCTCACCTCCACGGTCCTCCACTCCTTCCAGCAATATCTCTCAGTGCAGCGTTCAGGTGTCGCTAACACAAGCGTTGGATCAAAAGCAGAAATACGCCGACCCGCATGCACAAGCTTTAAACGTGCACATTGCCAAATTAATCAGCCTGGAGATGCTGCCGTACGGGCTTGTGGAAACGGAGGCTTTCAAAAACATGATGGCGGGGGCGGTCCCACGCTACTCTGTCCCCAGTCGCCACTATTTTCACCGTCCGCCCTACTCCACCACTTCTCCCGCAACATAAACTGCGCCCTCAGCAACGTGGTAACTGGAAAGGTCCACTTAACGACAGACATGTGGACAAGTGCTGGCGGGCAGGGACACTACATCTCCCTGACGGCACATTGGATGAACTTGGTGGAGGCTGGGAACGAGTCAGTCCTTGGGACCACTCACGTGCTACCCACACCCAGAATAGCGAGTCCTACCTTGGTGCTGGTCTCTGCGGCATTTTATGCCACCTCCTCCAAACCCTCCTCCTCGTCCGCCACCTCTACCTCTCAATTAAGAAGTGTCAGCACGTCAACAGCAGTCGGTAGCGCGTGGTGCAGCAGCACAGTGGTGGGCAAGCGCCAGCAAGCCGCGCTGAAACTAATTAGCATAGGTGACAAGAGGCACACTGCCCCTGAGCTGTTGCAGGGTCTCACAGAGCAGACCGACCTCTGGCTTTCACTGCTAAGCCTCCAACCAGGCATGGTCGCGTGTGACAACGGGCGTAACCTGGTGGCGGCTCTGCAGCTCGGCAGCCTCACACACGTGCCATGCCTGGCCCACGTCTTCAATCTGGGGGTTCCTCGGTTTCTGAAAAACTGCCCCCACTTGTCTGACCTGCTCAGCAAGGTGCGCCGCAAGTCCACCACGGACGCTGCCACCTTGAGGACCCTGCAACGTCTGTTTCAGCTGCCAGAGCACCGACTGCTGCGCGACATGCCCACACGCTGGAATTCTATGCTGCGCATGTTGGCCAGGCTGTACAAGCAGCGTAGAGCAATAGTGGAATACCAGCTGCAACATGGTCGGCAGAGTGGTAGTCAGCCTCCACAATTCTTTACTGAGGAGTGGGCATGGATGGCAGATATCTGCCAGGTCCTTGGAAACTTTTAGCAGTCTACCCAGATGGTGAGCGGCGATGCGGCAATCATTAGCGTTACCATCCCGCTGCTTTGCCTGCTGAGAATTTCGCTGCAAAGCATAAAGGCCGAGGCTTTGCTGTTAGAGACTTGTTACAGGGGTCCGCCTATACACTTGGTAATGAAAGGTTTTAGGGGTTCACCTATACTTTTGCTATAGAAATGTTACTGTGGTCCACCTATACTCTTGCTACAGAAATGTTACTGGGGTCTGCCTATACTTTTGCTACAGAAATGTTACTGGGGTCCACCTATAATCTTGCTACGGAAATGTTACAGGGGTCCGCCTACACACTTGGTACTGAAAGATTTGAGGGTTTCACCTATACTCTTGCTACAGAAATGTTACTGGGGTCCGCCTATACACTTGCTACTGAAAGGTTTTAGGGGTTCGCTTATACTCTTGCTACAGAAATGTTACTGGGGTCCCCCTATATCTTGCTAGAGAAATGTTACTGGGGTCCGCCTATACTCTTGCTACAGAAATGTTACAGTGGTCCGCCTATACTCTTGCTACAGAAATGTTACAGGGGTCCGCCTATACTCTTGCTACAGACATGTTACAGCTGGCCACATATACACTTGGCACTGAAAGGTTTGACGGGTTCACCTATACTCTTGCTACAGAAATGTTACTGGGGTCCGCCTATACACTTGTTACTCAAAGGTTTCAGGGGTTCGCCTATACTCTTGCTACAGAAATGTTACAGGGGTTTGCCTTTACTCTTGCTACAGAAATGTTACTGGGGTCCACCTATACTCTTGCTACAGATGTGTTACAGGGGTCCGCCTTTACACTTGCTACAGAAATGTTATAGGGGTCCGCTTATACTCTTGCTACAGACATGTTACAGGGGTCCGCCTATACACTTGGTAATGAAAAGTTTGAGGGGTTTACCTATACTCTTGCTATAGAAATGTTACTGGGATCCACCTATACAATTGCTACTGAAAGGTTACTGGGGTTGGCCTATACTCTTGCTACATAAATGTTACTGGGGTCCGCCTATACTCTTGCTACAGAGGTGTTACAGGGGTCCGCCTATACACTTGCTACTAAAAGGTTTGAGGGGTTCGCCTATACTCTTGCTACAGAAATGTTACTGGGGTGCAGCTATACTCTTGCTACAGAAATGTTACTGGGGTCCACCTATACTCTTGCTACAGAAATGTTACAGGGGTCTGCCTATACTCTTGCTACAGAAATGTTACTGGGGTCCGCCTATACTCTTGCTACAGAAATGTTACTGGGGTCCGCCTATACCCTTGCTACAGAAATGTTACTGGGGTCCGCCTATACATTTGCTACAGATATGTTACAGGGGTTCGCCTATACTCTTGCTACATAAATGTTATTGGGTACCGCCTATACACTTGCTACTGAAAGGTTTGAGGGGTTCGCCTATACTCTTGCTACATAAATGTTACTGGGGTCCGCCTATACTCTTGCTACAGACATGTTACAGGGGTCCACATATACACTTGGTACTGAAAGGTTTGAGGGATTCACCTATACTCTTGCTACAGAAATGCTACTGGGGTCTGCCTATACTCTTGCTACAGACATGTTGCTGGGGTCCGCCTATACTCTTGCTACAGAAATGTTACTGGGGTCCACCTATACTCTTGCTACAGAAATGTTACTGGGGTCCGCCTATACTCTTGCTACATAAATGTTACAGGGGTTTGCCTATACTCTTGCTACATAAATGTTACAGGGGTCTGCCTTTACAATTGCTACTGAAAGGTTTTAGGGGTTCGCCTATACTCTTGCTATAGAAATGTTACTGGGGTCCACCTATACTCTTGCTACAGAAATGTTACTGGGGTCTGCCTATACTCTTGCTACATAAATGTTACAGGGGTTCGCCTATACTCTTGCTACAGACATGTTACAGGGGTCTGCCTTTACAATTGCTACTGAAAGGTTTTAGGGGTTCGCCTATACTCTTGCTACAGAAATGTTACTGGGGTCCGCCTATACTCTTGCTACAGAAATGTTACTGCGGTCCGCCTATACTCTTGCTACAGAAATGTTACTGGGGTCCATAGATATAAAACAAATAGTAAATTGTCCCACCTTGCTTTATGTGCTACAGCTCTGTTCCTGTCGGCAGGTATACTCACACGCCTTCACATTGCCATCCGGCTGCTTTGGCTTTAGTTAAACACATAAATTCCATATACAGGAGTCCGGCTTTTGTGAGATAGTTCCTGCTTTATTCAAATAAACTTGTGCTCATGACAGACAAACAGAGTACGCGTTTCAGTTCACATAGAACCTTGCTCACCTCTGGATAACAAACATTACACAGACCTTTAAAAAGCTTAACTTATAATTAGTTAATTAAAAACAAATGTGTTAACCCCTGCATTGACTTTTTTATGTTAATTGCCATGGTTCCTTTCCTCCTGCAAGATCCGACACGTCTATTTGCATATAGAGTATACATAGTAGGACAATACAACAGTGGACAGTCATATTAAACATGGTGGAAGATATAGTAGAATAAAGGGAAATAAGTATTACCTTGAAGGACTGAGACAGCTTATTTATCATATCTATGCATATATCACACAAAAAAATTTTTCACCGGTATATAAGTAAATGTATAGGTTATATATACTTTATAAAGTAAAGCAATTCAGTGTGGGCAGTTATATTAAATGGAAGCTCATTTAGACAGACTAAAGCAGCTTAATTAGCATATCATTAGCATTACTATGTGTGTGCCTAATGAGATTCAAATAACGGCACACAGATAAATAAATAAATAAACAGTATGGACAGAAAAAAGAGAAGACAATGGATTCCTACATACCTAATTGGATCTAGTAAATATACATGAGATCTGTCCTGTAAGTCATCCCTTTAGGGTATCTGGTGTTCAAATTTAGAATCCAAAAAGCTTCCCATTTGAAAACCTTTTCTTGGCTGACTATACCTTTTTTCTTGTTCAGCACCCTTTCTATCCCAAAGAAAGAAAGACTTTCTTTGCTGCCTGCATGTTTCTCACAGAAGTGCTTGGCTACACCTGAGCTGCTCGCATTACCTTTTTTTATGTTGCGGATGTGTTCACCAACCCGTGTTTTTAATTTGCGTGTAGTACATCCTATGTAGCTCATATTACAGTCATTACAACGGATCATGTAAATTACATTAGTAGTGTTACAGTTAATGTAACTCAATATTTTATATTCTCTCGTGTCACTGCTGTCAGAAAAGCTCTCTTTCTTAATGGCTAGATGACAAACACCACATTGTGAATTGCCACAGCAGTAAAAACCCTTGAATTTTAACCAATGAGGTTTTTCTGTGTTAGAAGAAAAATTGCTTAGGGATAATAAATCCCCCAGGTTTTTATTTTTTCTTGCAACAAATTTTACTCCATTTAATATTTCATCAACCATATATTCCTGTCTAAGTATTGGCAAAAATTTGAAGAAAGTTTTTCTAATACTATAAAAATTCCTGCTGAATGCTGTGGAAAATACTAAGCCTTCATTTTTCTTTATTTCTTTCTCTTTGAATCTGTCCATGAGTAGTTCTTCTCTGTTTAATACTTCCATTTTTGTACACGCCCTATCCAGCAATGTTTTTTTATAGCCCCTCTGATGTAATCTGTTTTTAATATCAATTTTTGTTGTATTAAACACGGAGCTGTCAGAACAAGATCTTTTAGCACGAATAAATTCTCCCATAGGGATGGCCTTTATGGTATGCTTGGGGTGACCGCTACTCGCGTGTAATACAGTGTTGCCAGCCGTTTCTTTCCTATAAAGTTTAGTCTCAATGCCGGTAACAGTATTGCCCTTCAAGGTCAAATCTAGAAATGGTACCTCTTCCTTATTGTGAATAACAGTAAATTGTAAATTGACAGAGTTGTTATTAATGTATCTGCTAAACTGATTGATTTCTTCATGACATTTTCCTTGTACTGATCCTTCATCCCAGATTATTATCACGTCATCAATATATCTAGCATACCACACCATGCGGCCAACAAAAGGATTATTATGATTGAAAATAAAACAATCTTCCCACCAACTCATAAAGAGATTGGCTATTGACGGAGAGAATTTGGAGCCCATCGGGGCTCCAGAAATCTGTAAAAAAAAAATTCCTGATCAAATGAAAAAAAGTTATGTTTTAACAAAAATTCAGTAGATAGGAGGATAAATTCCTTTAGTTCATTACTGTAATTGCTGAAATTTTGTAAATGAAACCGAACTGCCTCTATGGCCGCATGGTGTGGTATGCTAGAATAAAGATCCTTGACGTCACACAGAATCCAATGGAAACTATTTCTCAATTCCATATGCTGGAGTTTCTGTATAGCATGCTTACTATCTCTTAGAAACCCTGGAGTCCTGCATACTAACAGTTGCAGGGATCGGTCCACCCACGAACTTAAACGTTCACAGGGTGAACCGATCCCTGCAACTATCGGCCGTTACTGGGGTCCGCCTATACTCTTGCTACAGAAATTTTACAGGGGTCCGCCTATACATTTGCTACATAAATGTTACTGAGGTCCGCCTATACTCTTGCTACAGACATGTTACTGGGGTTCGCCTATACTCTTGCTACAGAAATGTTACTAGGGTCCGCCTATACTCTTGCTACAGAAATGTTACTGGGGTCCGCCTATACTCTTGCTACAGAAATGTTACAGGGGTCCGCCTATTCTCTTGCTACATAAATGTTATTGGTGTCCACCTAAACTCTTACTACAGAAATGTTACAGGGGTCCGCCTATAATCTTGCTACATAAATGTTATTAGGGTCTGCCTATACTCTTGCTACAGAAATGTTACAGGGGACCGCCTATACTCTTGCTACATAAATGTTATTGGGGTCTGCCTATAATCTTGCTACAGAAATGTTATTGGGGTCTGCCTATACTCTTGCTACAGAAATGTTATTGGGGTCCGCCTGCTTCTGCTACAGACATTTTACAGTGGTCCGCCTATATTCTTGCTACATAAATGTTATTGGGGGTCCGCCTATACTCTTGCTACAGACATGTTACCGGGGTCCGGCTATACTCTTACTACATCAATGTTACTGGGGTACGCCTATACACCTGGTACTGAAAGATTTAAGGGTACACCTATTCTCTTGCTACAGAAATATTACTGGGGTATGCCTATACTCTTGCTACATAAATGTTACTGGTGTGCGCCTATACTCTTGCTATATCAATATTACTGTGGTCCACCTATACTCTTGCTACAGAAATCTTACTGTGGTCTGCCTATACTCTTGCTACAGAAATGTTACTGTGGTCCACCTATACTCTTGCTACATCAATGTTACTGGGGTTCGCCTATACTCTTGCTACATCAATGTTACTGGGGTCCGCCTATACTCTTGCTACATCAATGTTACTGGGGGTCCGCCTATACACTTGGTACTGAAAGGTTTGAGGGGTTCGCCTATACTCTTGCTACAGAAATATTATTGGAATCCGCCTATATTCTTGCTACTGAAATGTTACTGGGGTCCACTCATACACTTGGTACTGAAAGGTTTGAGGGGTTCGCCTATACTCTTGCTACAGAAATGTTACAGGGGTCCGCCTATACTGTGGGTGCACAAAGGTTTCCCATTTGGGTGTGCAGCTGCCTGACACATACACAGAATTAAGTGTGTGGGGACACATGGATTTCCCATAACTATTCATCTAACGGCACCTTGGGTCACACAAGGTGAAGGCTGGAACTGAGCCTGACCCAGGGCCCGCTCACGTACTTTCCACAGAGAGTATTGCGGGTCCTACCTCAGTCATGGTTTCTCGGCCTTATTATGCCACCTCCTCCTCATGCTTGGGGTCTGGGGATCAGCGGTGGGCAACATGTATTTTCTCTCGTGCTACCACAGTTATCTGAGACTCTGGTTTGGGCCAAACAAAATGAGCGTTACTGCATTAGGGAGACGTTCACAGCTGCACTAGCATCCAGGTCCGCTTGAGGCCCATGATTACTGAGGGTGTGGGCAGAGGCCAAGGTTCTGGGGGGGGGGGGGGGAAACGGCTCCAGGTATGGCCTGTGGAACTTCTTTGTGGTTCATCCAGTCTTTGGAGCGATGAAAGCAACCGTTACTGATTTAAAGAGACGTTCACAGCTGTACTAGCATCCGAGTCCGCTTTATGCCAACGATTACTAAGGGTGTGAGCCAAGGCCAAGGTCCTTGGCGGGGTGAAACTGCCTTGTTTGGGCGCTCTGATTTTTTATGTGTAATACCGTCTTTGAGTTTCATGGGCTCGCCTATGCTGTGGGTGCACAAAGACTTCCCATTGAGTTGTTTTACCTGTGTGGCAGAAATACACTGACTGACTTGGCTAGGGTACAGACGGCTTTCCCATTGCCGTGTTTTACCTATCTAGCACAAATACACTGAATGACTAGGGCAGAAGTGTGGGCCGAGGACCTGGGCGGGGTGAAACTATGCCATGTTTGGGCACTCTGTTTTCCTCATGTGTAATACCATCCTTCAGTTCCTTGGCCTCGCCTATGCTGTGAATGCACAAAGACTTCCCATGGCGGTGTTTTACCTGTCTGGCACAAATACACTGACTGACCAGGGTACAAATGTGGGCCGAGGTCCTTGGCGGGGTGAAACTCTGCCATGTTTGGGCACTCTGATTTCTTCCTGTGTAATACCATCTTTGTGCACCAACAGCATAGGCGAGCCCAAGGAACTTAGACTTCCCATTGCGGTGTTGAGTTATCTGACACCTACACAGAATGAATTTTGTGGGGACACATGGATTTCCCATTGCTATGTAACTCGTGGCACCTTGGGTCACACAAGGTGGAGGCTGGGACCGAGCCTAACCCTGGGCCCGCTTACGTGCTTCCCACACAGAGTATTGCTGCATTGTGGAGATGTGTAGAAGTGCTGGCACCTCAGTCCCCTTTATGCCCACGTTTGCGGCTCCTGACAATTTTGTAATGGAGGTGGCACGGGATTGGAATGATAATCGTATGTCAATTTATCATCTATTCTCAACAGTATTGTGGGCTGTCGCTGCCTAGCCCTGCCAACCCTCTGCAGTGTGTGCCTCCGGTTCCTCCTCATCCAGTATGCACTTATAAATAGACATGAGGGTGGTGTGGCTATAAAGCGAGTGTGTGGCATGAGGCCAGCTGAACGCTGCGCAGGGAAAATTTTGTGTGTGCTGTGGACGCAGGGTCATGCAGAGAGTTGGACAGCAATGCCAGCATGTAACCCAGGAAAAGAGGCAGCGGTGTCACCCGCAGGCAGTGATTGTCCTTGGTTGCAGGTAGTGTGGTGCTTAGCGTGTGCCCTGCTAATGAGGGTCTGTCCCAAGTAAATTGTTAGGGGGGTGACCGCCAGGCTCTTGCTCCCATTTTTGGCTTAATAGTAGGACCTGGGAGCCTCAGATGCAGCCATGCATGCTGCCCCTGCCCTTCCCCATTCTTTTCTGTGGTGTTTCCATGACTTTCTGATGTTTTCTGGTGTTTCACAGGTCATGACCTATGCGGAGCATCGGTCCCATACAAAAATGCTTGAGTCCCCCAATGACTTCAATGGGGTTCGTTACTCGAAACGAGCTCTCGAGCATTACAAAAAGTTTGACTCGAGTACCGAGCACCCGAGCATTTTGGTGCTCGCTCATCTCTAATCAAAATGTTTTCAGTTTTATGAAATTGTAGCTCCAATGTCCTGAATTTATGAGATGATCCTTTTTGATTTAGTTTAATATGGTTTCTTTATGTTTAAATGAAGTGTTCTGTGTCCTGCAATACTATTGATAAAGTTTAAATTGTTTTCAATACAATTCACGTGCTTTTGCATGTCTGCTTGAGCTGACGTAATCACGCCGCTATCTTCCGCATGTATGCACTCTCTGAAACGGATGGTACGTTCCATTCACTGAAGGCATTAGCCTTAGGTCAGCGCGCCTGTCACTTTTGGGTTACTTCAGTGTGCGATTTGATGGCAGGGCAGTCTGGCGTTCTATAGCATGAAGACTGTTAAGCATTTAACAATTATTTATATATTGTATATACACCTCATGCCCTTTAATTAGAATATACACCATACCCCTGAATCTACCTGTAATACGTAAGGAACCCTGAAATAAATTATAATGCACACTGTCCTCCCGGGAATGAATAATGCACTATACTCCCAGAAATCATTTATAATACACAAAATGCCTATGAAGTTAATTAAAATATGCACAGTGCCTCCAAAAATAAATGATATCATGCAATGTGCCCGCAAAAGTAATTATGATTTAATGAATATAATTCTAAGGACATCTGTTCATGCTACGATTGATCCATTTTAATGTGGCTCACTAATAATTGCTGGCTGGCACCTGCACTTAAATATCAAGTCCAAGTGTAGTTCAGCAATTCCCAGTAATCTGGATGTGGTTAGAGTGGATTAATGGCAGGTGTATGTGCACCCTAATTAGAAGTTGAGGCTTAGGGTGCATTCACACGAACGGATATCGGCTCGGTTTTCACGCCGAGCCGATATACGTTGTCCTCATGTGCAGGGGGGGGAGGCTGGAAGAGCCCAGGAGCAGAAACTGAGCTCCCGCCCCCTCTCCGCCCCTCTGCACTCTTTGCAATAAAGAGAGGCGGGATGGGGCGGGGCTAATTCGCGTCCCGTAGCCCCGCCCCATCCCACCTCCTCTCATTGAAAATAGTGCAGAGGGGCGGAGAGGAGGCAGAGAGGGGGCGGGAGCCTCAGTTCCTGCTTCTGGCTCTTCCAGGCTCCCCCCCCCCCCTGCAGATGAGGAGGACGTACATCGGTTCGGCGTGAAAACCGAGCCGATATACGCTCTTGTGAACGCAGCCTTAGGGTGCATTCACACGAGCGTAGGCGTATTTACGTTCGCACGTGCGCAGCGTATAATCGCCGGAAAGAACGTTTTTCGGAGATCATGACCAGAGCTAGAAAGCGTATTATCGTTTGTTCCTACTTTGCAAACTATCTTTTCGGCCATCGAATATGCGTTGGCGCGTATTTCGGTCGCGCATGTTCCGTGTTTTTTTCGGGTTGCTGTTTTTACGCATCGTAAAATCGCCCATGCGAACGAATACATTCGAAACCAACGCCTCAGATGGTCATGTATATACGATTGGGCGCAAAAACGCGCCGTTTATGCGCTCGTGTGAACGCACCCTTAGGGTGCCTGAACATACTGCAGATCTGTGATTACTTCCAGGCAGCACCTGGACTTGTCAGTAAAACTACGTCGGCAGTGATGATATCCTCACCTTCTCTGTTGCTACCCGGCCGATGTAGTTTGCTCTGCTGTCTTCTGCTGATATCCGGGTTGTGTGATCATATGACATGTGCGATCACTGCAGTCAATCCCCATTAGTGCGACTGGGGAATGTCCACAGTGATGATGTGTGTGTCACATGATTACACAACCTAGAAGACAGTGGGAGACAGCAGTGCCAACTACAGCGAGTGGGGAGCCACAGAGGAGGGGACTATGTACTGCTTCTTTATTTTATTAATCAGATTTTAAGTTAAATTAAAATCAATGAGGCCCAACTGCTGCATCTGACCTAGCAGCCCCTTCCCCTCCTGGGCCCCCGTTACAGCCGAAGCTGCACATGTGGTACGTCCGCCCCGTTTCCAAGTGGGCACCCAGACCTGCCAGGGTTTGCCAGCTACTAAACCCGGGCCTTGATAGGTTGCATAACTCCCTGCATACATATATGCAGTATCTAGAAACATGCATATGGTACATTGAGGTTTGCAAATCAAGTTAAAGGGGTTGTCCCGCGGCAGCAAGTGGGTCTGTACACTTCTGTATGGCCATATTAATGCACTTTGTAATGTACATTGTGCATTAATTATGAGCCATACAGAAGTTATAAAAAGTTTTATACTTACCTGCTCCGTTGCTGGCGTCCTCGTCTCCATGGTTTCGGACTAATTTTCGGCCTCTGATTGCCAAATTAGCCGCGCTTGCGCAGTCCGGGTCTTCTGCTTTCTTCAATGGAGCCTCTCGTGCAGGATGCCGGCTCCGTGTAGCTCCGCCCCGTCACGTGCCGATTCCAGCCAATCAGGAGGCTGGAATCGGCAATGGACCGCACAGAAGAGCTGCGGTCCACGGAGGAAGAGGATCCCGGCGGCCATCTTCACCGGTAAGTATAGAAGTCACCGGAGCGCGGGGATTCAAGTAAGCGCTCCGGGAAGCTTTCTTTAGGTCCCTGCATCGGGGTTGTCTCGCGCCGAACATGGGGGGGGGGGGGGGTTGAAAAAAAAAAAACCCGTTTTGGCGCGGGACAACACCTTTAAGTGAAAATTTTTATATCCATGCTGTCGCAGCATGGTGGCCTCGACGCAGTTATGCAGGTCAAGGGTTAATGCACTATGTGCAGAGACTGCTGATTGCTGTCTCGCTATGGTGCATGCTGACTAGTAGTCATTCCTGGGAGAAGATTAGAGGTGTGGTTCTCTAATTGCTCTGCTAGTCCACATGTGGAGAGCTTTATATTCTTATCCCCCCCCCCCCCCCGCCCCCCACATGCTTAAATGTTTTATCAATATTAGATTGACCCGATGTTCGCTATGCGAACATAAAATGATAGGAAAAATACTTGTACATGTTTTAAGAACTGTTTATTTTAATTGGCAAGGACTTCAGGATAAACTACATTGTCAGTGTACGAACTTTCATTTGAGTGTACCCCTTGAATTGAATCTGGGTATATGTTGACTTTTAAGTTCTGTTTCTTGGTGGCTCTCGAAAATGCTACATACAACATTCTATGAATGACTGTAGGGTGCTGAAGGTAAATTCCAACATTGTTGAAAGTCTGTCCTTGACATTTGTTGATAGTAATTGCAAAGGCCAATCAAAGTGGAAACTATCTCCTAGAAAATACAAAGGGTAACTCTGTTTCAGGAGATGTTAGTTTGATTTTCGGGATAATTGTTTCAAATATTGCTTGTTCACCGGTTATAACACTACAGACCAGGCAATAACTTTGAATCTCTTTCACACTTAACCGAGTTCCATTCACTAAGCCAGTGATTGAGTTAAGGTTTCTAATCAGCATCACAATAGCTCCGACTGTTAGAGATAACTTCTGGGGTGGAAGGCTTGAAGGCATGAGTGAATTCAGAAACTCAATGTATCAAAGTCCAATTTTATGGTTTTACAGCGGTGGTGAAGATGTGACAAATGAAATGCCACCCAAAGCATTGACCAGGGGTTAGGCAAAGAGGTAAAAATATGGTGCAAGAAAAAGCCTGCAGGCTTTTTTCTATTACTTTCCAGGAGGGCTTTTGTATTTTAAAAATCACTTTGTGGTTACAGAGGTTCATAAATCCCATCCCCACGACCACTGAGATTGGTTCATCCAGTGCTGCATTGATTGACTGAGCAGTGCTGGATAAACCATTGACAGCTGTTGTGAACAGGGGATTTATTTTGAAAATCACTTCCTGGTTATGGAGGTTCATAAATGCTGGATAAACCAGTCGTTGTGAAGGAAGGGGTTTATGAATTGGCTGAGCCATGTAGTCCAACAGGAATGTCATTCCCACCACCACTAGAGTTTCCAGTGGCTTCAGGGACAGTCATTGGTAAGCTGGCTCAGTAGGGTGAGTGGGAACAGCTGTCAAGTAGGGCTTATAACATGGTGCAGCGTCACACTGGGGGTGGGGTCTAAATCGAGTTTTATTGGAAGCGGGATTTATGAACTAGATGAGCTGCGGCTCAGCTAATTCATAAATGCTGCCTCCACGACATGCTAGTTATGATTGGTCTATCCAGCGCAGCTGTAATTGGCTGACCAGTGCCGAATAAACCAATCACAGCCATCGTGGAGGCGGGATTTTTGAATTGATTGAGCTGCTGCAGTCTGGCAATGAGACACTGCTGTTCTTTCTGCTACGTTCTCGGCCAGAGGTGGTGTGTCGGGCAACGATGGGCAGGGCCTTAACACCCTCTTCTATCCTTTTTTGCCGGGGTTTGGCTGGAGCACATGGATGAGCCGTGGCAGTCTGTCGATGAGCTGCGGCTCAGATAATTTATAAATGCTGCCTGCACAACATGCTGGTTAAGATTGGTCCATCCCGTGCTGCTGGAATTGGCTGAGAAGTGCTGGATGAACCAATCATAGCCGTCGTGGAGGCGGAACTTTTGAATTTGACCGCCCTGCTGTTCCTTCAGCGCCACCTGCTGTCCCTTCAGCGCCACCCGCTGTCCCTACTGCAACGCTCGCTCTCCTTCAGCGCCGCCCACTGTCTATCCAGCACCGCTCACTCCAGTGTAGCACTGCCTGCTGTGCCTTCTGCGCTGCTCGCTCTTCTTCAGCGCCACCCGCTGCCCCTTCTGCGCCTCCCACTGTCCCTTCTGCACTGCCTGCTCTCCTTCTGCACTGCCTGCTCTCCTTCAGCACCACCCGCTGTCCCTTCTACACCGCCTGCTGTCCCTTCTGCACTGCCTGCTCTGCTTCTGTGCCACCTGCTGTCCCTTCTGCGCCACCTGCTGTCCCTTCTGCACCGCCTGCTGTCCTTCTGCACTGCCCACACTCCTTTAGTGTTGCCCGATGTCCCTTCTGCACCACCTGCTGTCTCTTCTGTGCTGCCCCACTGTCATTTAGCACCGCTCGCTGTCATTCAGTATTGCCCACTCCGCCCTTCAGTACCAGCTGCTCCCCATCAGCACCAGCTGCTGTCATTCAGTATCAGCCGCTCTGCTTCAGTACCGCCTACTTGTGCTCGCTTAGCAATGGTTCACTGTCCTCAGGCACATACTCATAAATTTAACATAGGAAGGTCACTTGCTGTACCAATCTCCAATTTTAGTATTTTACTGCGCCTGTGAAGATGTCACTAATCTAATGAAACCAATATCATCCACCAAAGGCCAGACAAAGGGCTCAAAGTGTGGTGCAGGAAAAAGCCTGTAGGCTTATTTATATTAGACTAGCTGACCCGTCGCGCGTTGCTGCGAAGATAGACATACATACATACATTCGGTTTTATATATCTAGATAACAACCAATCACAGCACAGCTTTTAAGTTACCTCAACGGCATAATATATAACAACCAATCGCAGCGCAGCTTTCATGTAACCTCAGTAGTATAAGAAGTAGCAACCAATCACAGCGCAGCTTTTATGTTACCTCAGTGGCATAATATATAACAACCAATTGCAGGGCCGCTTTCATGTAACCTCAGTAGTATAAGAAGTAGCAACCAATCTCTGCACAGCTTTCATGTGGCCTCAGCAGTATAATATATAGCAACCAATCACAGCACAGCTTTCATGTTACCTCAGCAGTATAAGAAATAGCAACCAATCACAGCACAGCTTTCATTTTACCTCATCATTCTCAATATCCAGCAATTGTCTTGCGAAACGTTCGGCGGATGCATCATTTTGTAGTTGAACACGCCTCCCGTTGCTCGTAATGCCTTTTGCTTTCGTACTTGAGATGGAAATCAAACGATCTTTGTCTGGGGGGCATAACTGTCGACGATGCTCGCACGCGCGCCACCTATCATAGGATAGTTTTACTATGCCAGTAATCTTCCCAGGAGTGTACTCAACAACTTCCCAAAGTTTCATGGCAATTGGATAATTGGTGTAGTAATGCTTAAAGGACAGACAGACATTCATTTTTATATATATATAGATGACATCAGGAAGTAAGAGAATTAGATTCCGTACGTAAAATTTGGACGCAAATTGTTTTGCGCTTAGAAGTGAATAATCGATTTGGGACCCATTAACTTTTCCTATTTATGACATAATCAATGCTCATGCCAAATTTCATGTTTCTATGACATTGGGAAGTGAGAAAATTAGATTCCATACGTAAAATTTGGACGCTAATTCTTTAGCGCTTAGAATTAAATGATCGAGTTGGGTCCATTAACTTTTCCTATTTAGGACATAATCAATGCTCATGCCAAATTTCAAGTTTCTATGACATCAAGAAGTGAGAAAATTGGTGGCAATGATGGAAATCGAACGATCTACGTGGGGTGTGGGGGTCGTAACTGTCAACGCACGTGCGCCATTTATCATAGGATAGTTGTACTATGCCTATAATCTTCCCAGGAGTGTACTCAACAGCTTACCAAAGTTTCATGGCGATCGGATGAATGGTGTAGTAGCACATAAAGGGCAAACAAACAGACAGACAGATATACATTCAATTTTATATATATAGATTTAATATACTTTGGGCAGTGGCTGTCTTCTCCAGTTCCTGTGTGTTTGCAGGTTTCAGAAAAGACTAGACAGTTCATAGATACAATAGTTTCCTCTAGTAATTCTACTAGTCCTATGCTAATGTACATGGTGGAGCTCAGACTGTTCACACAGTGTTTGAACCCTCTGACAGAGGAGTACATTAGGAATACTCTTGACATACACCTCAGACAGAAGGCTGTAAGATTACAATGCAAATAAAGAAATGGCAGTAAAGTATGGTGCAAATCACACCCACAGGGATGTATCTTTATTTCCTCACTGGCATAAGAGGCAACATTAAGTTCGACGTCTTTGTCAAGCTGGAGTCAAAATGTTGCCTCTTATGCCAATGAGGAAATGAAGATACATCCTTGTGGATGTGATTTACCTCATACTTTGCTGCCATTTCTCTATTTGTATTCTGACACTTTGGATTTGGGTCAGATCCTGTTCTGAGCGTGCAGAGAAGATCACTTTGCCATGTTTGGTGTGTGGTGAGTGCTGATGACAGAAATATATCTAGAAGGCTGTAAGGTATTTTACTGTATAGGTATACAATGGGATGTGTCCTTCATACAGCTCCCTCCCTTTCTTACCACAGTAAATTTTGGGTACGGTCTTGGATCTCTCAAGGTCTCAATAGGCAGCGCCCCCTCTCCCGATGCTGCTACTTATCCAGCTAGAAGTAAGGTGGATTGAGTGGTCTTCCTGCTGCTACATCTTGCCTTTTGTGCCTGGCCTCAGAGCTCCCTCTTGTTTCCTGAGGTGGTGAAAGGAGAGTGGTAGAGCTACTCCGTGGGTGGATATATAAAGTTCTTGATGAATAGGGGTACAAGTGTACGTAGGTGGTGCTACCTGCCAGACGTGTACCTGTACAAGACAGGTCAATAAGTACACAGTGGAAGTGAAAGAAAAATGGCTCAAGGAGCAACAACTTCAAAGAATGGTGATGCTGGTAAGATAAGAAGATTTTATTATATGACTAGCTGATATACCCGGCTTCGCCCGAGTTAATTTGGTACTGGTGTTTATCTGGTGTTCACACGGAAAATCTTATGAAGTCGTGGTTACTTTAGAGATACTGAGGAAAAACATATGTTCACCATTTTGCATAGTTCTCTGCGTTACCCAGGAAACACCACGTGGAGGTAACCATGCGACGTTTCCTTCATATAAAATGACATCAGTAAGTGAGAGAATTAGATTACGTACATAAAATTTGGACACTAATTCTTTTGCGCTTAGAATTGAATAATCGAGTTGGGACCTATAAACTTTTCATATTTATGAGACAATCAATGCTTGTGCCAAATTTCATGTTTCTATGACATTGGGAAGTGAGAGATTTGGATTATGTACGTAAAATTTGGACGCTAATTCTTTTGCGCATAGAATTAAATAATGGAGTTGGGACCCATTCGCTTTTCCTATTTATGACATAATCAATGCTCGTGCCAAATTTCCCGTTTCTATGACACCGGAAAGTGAGAAAATTACATTCCGCACGTAAAATTTGGACGCTAATTCTTTTGCGCATAGAATTGAATAATGGAGTTGGGACCCATTAGCTTTTACTATTTATGACATAATCAATGCTTGTGCCAGATTTCCTGTTTCTATGACACTGGAAAGTAAAGAAATTACATTCCGCACGTAAAATTTCGACGCCAATTCTTTTGCGCTAGAATTGAATAATGGAGTTGGGACCTATTAACTTTTCCTATTTATGACATAATCAATGCCCGTGCCAAATTTCATGTTTCTATGACACCAGAAAGTGAGAAAATTAGATTCCGTACGTTAAATTTGGACGCTAATTCTTTTGCTCTAGAATTGAATAATGTAGTTGGGACCCATTCGCTTTTCCTATTTATGACATAATCAATGCTCGTGCCAAATTTCACGTTTCTATGACACCGGAAAGTGAGAAAATTACATTCCGCACGTAAAATTTGGACGCTAATTCTTTTGCGCATAGAATTGAATAATCGAGTTGGGACCCATTAGCTTTTCCTTTTTATGACATAATCAATGCTCCTGCCAAATTTCACGTTTCTATGACATTGGGAAGTGAGAGATTTAGATTATATACGTAAAATTTTGACGCCAATTCTTTTGCGCATAGAATTGAACAATCGAGTTGGGACCTATTAACTTTTCCTATTTATGACATAATCAATGCTCGTGCCAAATTTCCCGCTTCTATGACATTGGGAAGTGAGAGATTTAGATTATGTACGTAAAACTTGGACGCCAATTCTTTTGTGCATAGAATTGAACAATCGAGTTTGGACCTATTAACTTTTCCTTTTTATGACATAATCAATGCTCCTGCCAAATTTCACGTTTCTATGACATTGGGAAGTGAGAGATTTAGATTATGTACGTAAAATTTTGACGCCAATTCTTTTGTGCATAGAATTGAACAATCGAGTTTGGACCTATTAACTTTTCCTATTTATGACATAATCAATGCTCGTGCCAAATTTCCCGTTTCTATGACATTGGGAAGTGAGTGATTTAGATTATGTACGTTAAATTTCGACGCCAATTCTTTTGCGCTAGAATTGAATAATCGAGTTGGGACCCAATTTCTTTTCCTATTTTGGAGATAATCTATGCTTGCGCCAAATTTCATGTTTCTACGACATCGGGAAGTTGGAGAACTTTTGGCCAGTCAGTCAGTCAGTCAGTCAGTCAGTCAGTCAGTCAGTCAGTGAGGGCTTTCAGCTTTATATATATATAGATGAGCATAACCAGTAAAACAAATGCATTTCGAGGAAAAACCTCTTCTTCAGTAAATGCTGGGGCATAACACGCTGGATGGCTACGTGCTGTAGGTATCCTACACTTCAGACGCCAGAAGGTACACCTGCAGCCTGGTTCTCTCCCTATAGTTTACATATTGGCCCTGCTGGCATGGCAACTTAAATACTCACCGTAGCCATCCAGCATGTTATGCTGTTATACCTCCAATGCTAAAGAAACCGACTGTTGATGCGACTGATGCTGCTAACTACCGACCCATCCCAAATCTCACCTTCATCTCCAAGTTATTAGAATGCCTGGTTTACTCCCACCTTATAAGCTATATCTCAGAAAACTCTCTTCTTGACCCCCTACAGTCCGGCTTCCACCCTACACTCCACAGAAACTGCCCTTACAAATGTGTCAAACGACCTCCTGACAGCCAAATCGAGGGGTGACTATTCCCTACTGATCCTCCTCGACCTCGCCGCAGCATTTGACAAAGTTGACCACAAACTCCTCCTCAGTATGCTTCGCTCCATCGGCCTAAAGGACACTGCTCTCTCCTGGTTCTATTCCTACCTATCTGACTGCTCATTCAGTGTCTCCTTTGCTGGCTACATCTTCTCTCCTCTTCCCCTTGCTGTTGGGGTGCCCCAGGGCTCGGTTGTCAGCCCCCTCCTCTTCTCCATTTACACAGCCCCTATTGGAAAAACCCTCAGGAAATTTGGTTTTCAGTACCATCTCTGCTGATGACACACAGTTATACACCTCTTCCCATGACATCACAGCAACATTCCTCCAGAATGCCACCGACTGTCTGCTGTCTCTAACACTATGTCCTCTCTACCTAAATCTGAACCTCGCAAAAACTGACCTACTCCTGTTTCCGCCCTTTGCTAAACGACCCTATCCTGACATCTCCGTCTCAGTGTGAGGCATCACCATAACTCCCAGACCGCACGCCCGCTGCCTTGGGGTCATATTTGATACCGATCTTTTCTTTACCCCCTACATCTAATCCCTTGCTCGAATGGATCACCAGCACCGCAGGAACATCACAAAAATCCCCCCCTTTCTCACTGTGGACACGCTAAAAACGCTCACTGTTGCACTCATTTACTCTTGGCTTGATTATTGCAACTCGCTGCTGATTGGCCTGAATTCAGCAGCCAGGCTCATCTTCCTATCCAGCCGCTACACGGATGTCTATGCCCTGTGCCAGTCATTGCACTGGCTGCCTGTCAAATATAGAATTCAATTAAAACTCACTACACTTATCCACAAAGTTCTCCAAAGCACCACACCGTCCTATATTGTTATTCCCACTGTAAAAAAAGACATAGACAAACTGGAGCAAGTTCAGAGAAGAGTTACAAAGATGGTGAGCAGTCTGCAAATCATGTTCTATAAAGACCGGTTAAAGGATCTGGGAATGTTTAGCTTGCAAAAAACAAGGCTGAGAGGAGACTTAATAGCTGCCTACAAATATTTGAAGGGCTGCTACAGTGCAGAGGGATCAGCCCTATTCTCATCTGCACAAGGAAAGACTAGAAGCCATGGGATGAAACCGAAAGGGATGAGACGGATTAGATATTAGAAAAAACTTTCTAAATCACGGGAGGTGGTTAGTGCTCCTTCAATGGTAGTCTTCAAACAAAGGCTGGACAAATATCTGTCTGGGATGATTTAGTGAATCCTGCACTGAGCGGGGGGTTGGACCCGATGACCTTGGAGGTTCCTTCCAACTCTACATTCTATGATTCTATCTCAATCCCCCACCCAGCCGGCACCTTCTGCTCTGCTAACAAAATCAGATTAAGCACCCCTTTAATTCAAATCTCTTATTAGCACCTCCAAGACTTTTACAGAGCAGCACCTGTCCTCTGGAATGCACTACCCCAAACTATCCCTGCAATTTCTGACACACATAATTTCAGGCATGCTCTAAAAATGCATCTCTTCGGGTAGACCATACCATATTTCCTAAACCAAACCACTCTGTACTCCGCTTGATAAGATGATCCCTCTCTTACTGATTGCAATCCCTGCTAGCCATAATCAACCACCCCCTGCAGTCATACCAACTCGGCCACTATATGGCTCAATTTTACCATTGCCTATGTGTATAGCATCCCTCACTCTCCACCTCACTATACCGTGCACAGCTCCAGCCCCTTTACCTTTTGTATCACCCTATTATTTGTAGTATGTAAGCTCATTGGAGCAGGACCATCACCCCAAATGTATAAATCAACGAATTACTAGATGTAACTGTGGTTTTGTTTTTCTTCCACCTATAAGTGTTCCAGAATATGTTGGCGCTATATAAATAAAGATTATTATTTTCCCCGAGCATTTACTGAGGAAAAGGTTTTTCCTTGAAACACGTTTGTTCTTCTGGTTATTCTCCTCATATAATTAAATCTTGTTATTGTACCATCATCACTAGAGATGAGCGAACGTACTCGTTCGACTATTAGCGTGTTCGGGATGCTCGTTACTCGTAACGAGTACCACGCGATGTTCGAGTTACTTTCACTTTCATCTCTGAGACGTTAGCGCGCTTTTCTGGCCAATTGAAAGACAGGGAAGGCATTACAACTTCCCCCTGCGACGTTCAAGCCCTATACCACCCCCCTGCAGTGAGTGGCTGGGGAGATCAGGTGTCACCCGAGTATAAAAATCGGCCCCTCCCACGGCTCGCCTCAGATGCGTTGTGAGATAGCTGAGGGACAGTGCTGTTGGTGCCGGAGCTGCTATAGGGAGAGTGTTAGGAGTTAGTGTAGGCTTCAAGAACCCCAACGGTCCTTCTTAGGGCCACATCTAACCGTGTGCAGTAGTGTGGAGGCTGCTTTTAGCAGTGTTGCACATTTTTTTTTTTTTGGTATATCGGCCGTGCAGAGCATTGCGCCCTGCAGTAATAGTCCAGGGACAGAAGTGGTGGTTAGGCAGGGAGAGTGTTAGGAGTTAGTGTAGGCTTCAAGAACCCCAACGGTCCTTCTTAGGGCCACATCTAACCGTGTGCAGTAGTGTGGAGGCTGCTTTTAGCAGTGTTGCACTTTTTTTTTTTTTTTTGTATATCGGCCGTGCAGAGCGTTGCGCCCTGCAGTAATACTCCAGGGACAGAATTGTGTAGGCAGGGACAGAAGACATATATTATAGATTGAATATACGCAGTGGTTAGAGATGAGCGAGCACCAAAATGCTCGGGTGCTCGTTACTCGAGACGAAATTATCGCGATGCTCGAGGGTTCGTTTCGAGTAACGAACCCCATTGAAGTCAATGGGCGACCCGAGCATTTTTGTATTTCGCCGATGCTCGCTAAGGTTTTCATGTGTGAAAATCTGGGCAATTCAAGAAAGTGATGGGAACGACACAGCAACGGATAGGGCAGGCGAGGGGCTACATGTTGGGCTGCATCTCAAGTTCACAGGTCCCACTATTAAGCCACAATACCGGCAAGAGTGGGCCCCCCCTCCCAACAACTTTTACTTCTGAAAAGCCCTCATTAGCATGGCATACCTTAGCTAAGCACCACACTACCTCCAACAAAGCACAATCACTGCCTGCATGACACTCCGCTGCCACTTCTCCTGGGTTACATGCTGCCCAACCCCCCCCCCCCCCACAGCGCACACCAAAGTGTCCCTGCGCAGCCTTCAGCTGCCCTCATGCCACACCACCCTCATGTCTATTTATAAGTGCGTCTGCCATGAGGAGGAACCGCAGGCACACACTGCAGAGGGTTGGCACGGCAAGGCAGCGACCCTCTTTAAAAGGGGCGGGGCGATAGCCCACAATGCTGTACAGAAGCAATGAGAAATATAATCCTGTGCCACCGCCATCAGGAGCTGCACACGTGGGCATAGCAATGGGGAACCTATGTGCCACACACTATTCATTCTGTCAAGGTGTCTGCATGCCCCAGTCAGACCGGGCTTTTTAATTCACAGACACAGGCAGGTACAACTCCCTATTGTGAAGTCCCTGTGGACCAACAGCATGGGTGGCTCCCTGGAACCCACCGGCGGTACATAAAAATATCCCATTGCAGTGCCCATCACAGCTGAGGTAGTAATGTCATGTTTAATGCAGGTGGGCTTCGGCCCACACTGCATGCCCCAGTCAGACTGGGGTTCCTTAGAAGTGGAAACCAGATGCATTTACAAGTCCCTGTGGACCCACAGCATGGGTGGATGCCAGGAAGCCACCGGCGGTACATAAATATATCCCATTGCATTGCCCAACACAGCTGAGGTAGTAATGTCGTGCTTAATGCAGGTGGGCTTCGGCCCACACTGCATGCCCCAGTCAGACTGGGGTTCTTTAGAAGTGGAAACAGATGCATTTATAATTCCCTGTGGACCCACAGCATGGGTGGGTGCCAGGAAGCCACCGGTGGTACATAAATATATCCCATTGCATTGCCCAACACAGCTGAGGTAGTAATGTCGTGCTTAATACAGGTGGGCTTCGGCCCACACTGCATGCCCCAGTCTGACTGTGGTTCTTTACAAGTGGACAGATGTAGGTTAAACTCCCTGTGGACCCACAGCATGGGTGGGTGCCAGGAAGCCACCGGCGGTACATAAATATATCCCATTGCATTGCCCAACACAGCTGAGGTAGTAATGTCGTGCTTAATGCAGGTGGGCTTCGGCCCACACTGCATGCCCCAGTCAGACTGGGGTTCTTTAGAAGTGGAAACAGATGCATTTATAATTCCCTGTGGACCCACAGCATGGGTGGGTGCCAGGAAGCCACCGGCGGTACATAAAAATATCCCATTGCATTGCCCAACACAGCTGAGGTAGTAATGTCGTGCTTAATGCAGGTGGGCTTTGGCCCACACTGCATGCCCCAGTCAGACTGGGGTTCCTTAGAAGTGGAAACCAGATGCATTTACAAGTCCCTGTGGACCCACAGCATGGGTGGATGCCAGGAAGCCACCGGCGGTACATAAATATATCCCATTGCATTGCCCAACACAACTGAGGTAGTAATGTCGTGCTTAATGCAGGTGGGCTTCGGCCCACACTGCATGCCCCAGTCAGACTGGGGTTCTTTAGAAGTGGAAACAGATGCATTTATAATTCCCTGTGGACCCACAGCATGGGTGGGTGCCAGGAAGCCACCGGCGGTACATAAATATATCCCATTGCATTGCCCAACACAGCTGAGGTAGTAATGTCGTGCTTAATACAGGTGGGCTTCGGCCCACACTGCATGCCCCAGTCTGACTGTGGTTCTTTACAAGTGGACAGATGTAGGTTAAACTCCCTGTGGACCCACAGCATGGGTGGGTGCCAGGAAGCCACCAGCGGTACATAAAAATATCCCATTGCATTGCCCAACACAGCTGAGGTAGTAATGTCGTGCTTAATGCAGGTGGGCTTCGGCCCACACTGCATGCCCCAGTCAGACTGGTAATATGTACCTTAACAGTAACCTCGTTGGTGGTAATGTGGTGGTGACTGCGGACCTGGTAGCGCGGTTTTATGTAGTTGGTTTTCGGAATGTGGCCAGGATTAAGTGGGCCGTGGCAGGGGGATGGTGGTGGTGCTCTCTTGTTGTGTCGTTAAAGGTGAAATTCTTGGACTGCCACCAGACGGACCAATGCAAAGGTATTTGCCAAGAATGTTTTCATTGTTGGAGGAGGAGGGGGATGTTTTGGAGGCAGTATGTGTCCTCTACACGTGTCCGTGGTTATATGCACCTTAACAGTAACAGCGTTGGTGGGAAATGGCCTCGCCGCCATCATGTCTTTGTGAAGCCTCTGTTTCCACACCCCAGTGACATACCATTAGCAGCGGTATAGGCAGAGCCCAGAATTATTAACATTTCAGCGGTAGCATTAGGGACAGGCCCCACTAACATATCACTAGCAGCAGTATAGGGGAAGCGCAGTCTTAGTTCCATTTCAGTAATAGTAGCACTCAAGACAGGCCCGAGTAACATTCCCATTGCAGCAGTTTAGGGAGATAACAGTCTCTTTCACATTTCAGTAGCTGCAGTATAGACAAGGCCCCAGTTACATTTATGTAGCTAAAGTGTAGGCCAACCCCACACACCTTTCTGTACCATGAGTGCAGGCGAAGAACATAGAAATTACTATGATTATACTGTAGGTGAGGGCCCAAAAAAATTGGTGTACCAACAGTAGTAATGTACCTCAGAAAAAATTGGCCATGCCCAACCAAGATGGCAGGTGAAACCCATTAATCGCTTTGGTTAATGTGGCTTAAGTGGTAACTAGGCCTGGAGGCAGCCCAGTTTAACGAAAAATTGGTTCAAGTTAAAGTTTCAACGCTTTTAAGAGCATTGAAACGTATAAAAATTGTTTAGAAAAATTATATGACTGAGCCTTGTGGCCCTAAGAAAAATTACCCGTTCTGCGTGATTACGTGAGGTTTCAGGAGGAGGAGCAGGAGGAGGAGGAGTAATATTATACACAGATTGATGAAGCAGAAATGTCCCCGTTTTGGATGGTGAGCGAGAACGATGCTTCCATCCGCGGGTGCAGCCTACGTATTGCTTAGGTATCGCTGCTGTCCGCTGGTGGAGAAGAGAAGTCTGGGGAAATCCAGGCTTTGTTCATCTTGATGAGTGTTAGCCTGTCGGCACTGTCGGTTGACAGGCGGGTACGCTTATCTGTGATGATTCCCCCAGCCGCACTAAACACCCTCTCTGACAAGACGCTAGCCGCAGGACAAGCAAGCACCTCCAGGGCATACAGCGCGAGTTCAGGCCACGTGTCCAGCTTCGACACCCAGTAGTTGTAGGTGGCAGAGGCGTCACGGAGGACGGTTGTGCGATCGGCTACGTACTCCCTCACCATCCTTTTACAGTGCTCCCGCCGACTCAGCCTTGACTGGGGAGCGATGACACAGTCTTGGTGGGGAGCCATAAAGCTGTCCAGGGCCTTAAAGACTGTTGCACTGCCTGTGCTGTACATGCTGCTCGATCTCCGCACCTCCCCTGCTACCTGGCCCTCGGAACTGCGCCTTCTGCCACTAGCGCTGTCGGATGGGAATTTTACCATCAGCTTGTCCGCCAGGGTCCTGTGGTATAGCAACACTCTCGAACCCCTTTCCTCTTCGGGAATGAAAGTGGAAAGGTTCTCCTTATACCGTGGGTCGAGCAGTGTGTACACCCAGTAATCCGTAGTGGCCAGAATGCGTGTAACGCGAGGGTCACGAGAAAGGCATCCTAACATGAAGTCAGCCATGTGTGCCAGGGTACCTGTACGCAACACATGGCTGTCTTCACTAGGAAGATCACTTTCAGGATCCTCCTCCTCCTCCTCAGGCCATACACGCTGAAAGGATGACAGGCAAGCAGCATGGGTACCGTCAGCAGTGGGCCAAGCTGTTTCTTCCCCCTCCTCCTCATCCTCCTCATGCTCCTCCTGAACGCGCTGAGATATAGACAGGAGGGTGCTCTGACTATCCAGCGACATACTGTCTTCCCCCGCCTCCGTTTCCGAGCGCAAAGCATCTGCCTTTATGCTTTGCAGGGAACTTCTCAAGATGCATAGCAGAGGAATGGTGACGCTAATGATTGCAGCATCGCCGCTCACCACCTGGGTAGACTCCTCAAAGTTTCCAAGGACCTGGCAGATGTCTGCCAACCAGGCCCACTCTTCTGAAAATAATTGAGGAGGCTGACTCCTACTGCGCCGCCTATGTTGGAGTTGGTATTCCACTATAGCTCTACGCTGCTCATAGAGCCTGGCCAACATGTGGAGCGTAGAGTTCCACCGTGTGGGCACGTCGCACAGCAGCCGGTGCACTGGCAGATTAAACCGATGTTGCAGGGTCCGCAGGGTGGCAGCGTGCGTGTGGGATTTGCGGAAATGTGCGCAGAGCCGGCGCACCTTTCCGAGCAGGTCTGACAAGCGTGGGTAGCTTTTCAGAAAGCGCTGAAGCACCAAATTAAAGACGTGGGCCAGGCATGGCACGTGCGTGAGGCTGCCGAGCTGCAGAGCCGCCACCAGGTTACGGCCATTGTCACACACGACCATGCCCGGTTGGAGGCTCAGCAGCGCAAGCCAGCGGTCGGTCTGCTCTGTCAGACCCTGCAGCAGTTCGTGGGCCGTGTGCCTCTTATCTCCTAAGCTGAGTAGTTTCAGCACGGCCTGCTGACGCTTGCCCACCGCTGTGCTGCCACGCCGCGCGACACCGACTGCTGGCGACGTGCTGCTGCTGCTGACACATCTTGATTGCAAGACAGAGGTTGCGTTGGAGGAGGAGGAGGAGGAGGAGGGTGCTTTAGTGGAGGAAGCATACACCGCCGCAGATACCACCATCGAGCTGGGGCCCGCAATTCTGGGGGTGGGTAGGACGTGAGCGGTCCCAGGCTCTGACTCTGTCCCAGCCTCCACTAAATTCACCCAATGTGCCGTCAGGGAGATGTAGTGGCCCTGCCCGCCTGTGCTTGTCCACGTGTCCGTTGTTAAGTGGACCTTGGCAGTAACCGCATTGGTGAGGGCGCGTACAATGTTGCGGGAGACGTGGTCGTGCAGGGCTGGGACGGCACATCGGGAAAAGTAGTGGCGACTGGGAACTGAGTAGCGCGGGGCCGCCGCCGCCATCATACTTTTGAAGGACTCCATTTCCACAACCCTATACGGCAGCATCTCAAGGCTGATAAATTTGGCTATGTGGACGGTTAACGCTTGAGCGTGCGGGTGCGTGGCGGCGTACTTGCGCTTGCGCTCCAACACTTGCGCTAGCGACGGCTGGACGGTGCGCTGAGAGACATTGGTGGATGGGGCAGAGGACAGCGGAGGTGAGGGTGTGGGTGCAGGCCAGGAGACGGTAGTGCCTGTGTCCTGAGAGGGGGGTTGGATCTCAGTGGCAGGTTGGGGCACAGGGGGAGAGGCAGCGGTGCAAACCGGAGGCGGTGAATGGCCTTCGTCCCACCTTGTGGGGTGCTTGGCCATCATATGTCTGCGCATGCTGGTGGTGGTGAGGCTGTTGGTGGTGGCTCCCCGGCTGATCTTGGCGCAACAAAGGTTGCACACCACTGTTCGTCGGTCGTCAGGCGTCTCTGTGAAAAACTGCCAGACCTTAGAGCACCTTGGCCTCTGCAGGGTGGCATGGCGCGAGGGTGTGCTTTGGGAAACAGTTGGTGGATTATTCGGTCTGGCCCTGCCTCTACCCCTGGCCACCGCACTGCCTCTTGCAACCTGCCCTGCTGCTGCCCTTGCCTCCCCCTCTGAAGACCTGTCCTGAGTAGGCGTTGCAAACAAGGTGGGGTCAGTCACCTCATCGTCCTGCTGCTCTTCCTCAGAATCCTCTGTGCGCTCCTCCCTCGGACTTACTGCCCTTACTACTACCTCACCGATAGACAACTGTGTCTCATCGTCATCGTCCTCCTCACCCACTGAAAGGTCTTGAGACAGTTGCCGGAAGTCCCCAGCCTCATCCCCCGGACCCCGGGAACTTTCCAATGGTTGGGCATCAGTGACGATAAACTCCTCTGGTGGAAGAGGAACCACTGCTGCCCAATCTGAGCAGGGGCCCGAGAACCGTTCCTGGGAGTCTTCCCGCTCCTGAGCATGTGTCATTGTAGTGGAGTGAGGAGGCTGGGAGGAAGGAGGAGCAGCAGACAGAGGATTCGGATTTGCAGCAGTGGACGGCGCAGAACTGTGGGTGGACGATAGGTTGCTCGAAGCACTTTCTGCCATCCACGACAGGACCTGCTCACACTGCTCATTTTCTAATAAAGGTCTCCCGCTTGGACCCATTAATTGTGCGATGAATGTGGGGACGCCAGAAACGTGCTTCTCTCCTAATCGCGCAGCAGTCGGCTGCGATACACCTGGATCAGGAGTTCGGCCTGTGCCCACACCCTCACTTGGCCCTCCGCGTCCTCGGCCGCGTCCACATCCTCTAGGCCTACCCCTACCCCTCAGCATGCTGTATTGCCAGTGATTTGATTTCCCAGGCAGGAAATAAATTGGCGCAAGCCTGCAGGCCAAATAGAATTTTTTCCCTTTTTTTTTAAAGGAAAGGCCCACTGCGTATATTCAATCAATAATAAATGTGTTGTGGCCCTGCAAATGTGTCACAGAACTGCAGTGTTGCAGAGTTATTAACTACAGCAGAGCGGTGATTTCCCAGGCAAGAAATAAATTGGTGCAAGCCTGCAGGCCAAATAGAATTTTTTCCCTTTTTTTTAAAGGAAAGGCCCACTGCGTATATTCAATCAATAATAAATGTGTTGTGGCCCTGCAAATGTGTCACAGAACTGCAGTGTTGCGGAGTTATTAACTACAGCAGAGTGGTGATTTCCCAGGCAGGAAATAAATTGGCGCAAGCCTGCTGCTAAACTTAGCTGGCTGCGTATGATTTTTTTTACGTTCTCCACCCAGCACACACGTACCCAGAACGCTGTGGACTGTCAGAGGCAGGCCAAATAGAATTTTTTCCCTTTTTTTAAAGGAAAGGCCCACTGCGTATATTCAATCAATAATAAATGTGTTGTGGCCCTGCAAATGTGTCACAGAACTGCAGTGTTGCAGAGTTATTAACTACAGCAGAGTGGTGATTTCCCAGGCAGGAAATAAACTGGCGCAAGCCTGCAGGCCAAATAGAATTTTTTCCCTTTTTTTTTAAAGGAAAGGCCCACTGCGTATATTCAATCAATAATAAATGTGTTGTGGCCCTGCAATGTGTCACAGAACTGCAGTGTTGCAGAGTTATTAACTACAGCAGAGCGGTGATTTCCCAGGCAGGAAATAAATTGGCGCAAGCCTGCAGGCCAAATATAATTTTTTCCCTTTTTTTTAAAGGAAAGGCCCACTGCGTATATTCAATCAATAATAAATGTGTTGTGGCCCTGCAAATGTGTCACAGAACTGCAGTGTTGCAGAGTTATTAACTACAGCAGAGCGGTGATTTCCCAGGCAGGAAATAAATTGGCGCAAGCCTGCTGTTAAACTTAGCTGGGTGCGTATGATTTTTTTTACGTTCTCCACCCAGCACACACGTACCCAGAACGCTGAGGACTGTCAGAGGCAGGCCAAATAGAATTTTTTCCCTTCTTTTTAAAGGAAAGGCCCACTGCGTATATTCAATCAATAATAAATGTGTTGTGGCCCCGCAAATGTGTCACAGAACTGCAGTGTTGCAGAGTTATTAACTACAGCAGAGCGGTGATTTCCCAGGCAGGAAATAAATTGGCGCAAGCCTGCAGGCCAAATAGAATTTTTTCCCTTTTTTTTAAAGGAAAGGCCCACTGCGTATATTCAATCGATAATAAATGTCTTCTGGCCCTGCCTACACAATTCTGTCCCTGGAGTATTACTGCAGGGCGCAATGCTCTGCACGGCCGATTTGGAAAAAAAAAAATGTGCAACACTGCTAACAGCAGCCTCCACACTACTGCACACGGTTAGATGTGGCCCTAAGAAGGACCGTTGGGGTTCTTGAAGCCTACACTAACTCCTAACGCTCTCCCTACAGCAGCTCCGGCACCAGCAGCACTGTCCCTCAGCTATCTCACAAGGCATCTGAGGCGAGCCGCGGGAGGGGCCGACTTTTATACTCGGGTGACATCTGATCTCCCCAGCCACTCTCAGCAGGGGGGTGGTATAGGGCTGGAACATCACAGGGGGAAGTTGTAATGCCTTCCCTGTCTTTCAATTGGCCAGAAAAGCGCGCTAACGTCTCAGAGAGGAAACTGAAAGTAACCCGAACATCGCGTGGTACTCGTTACGAGTAACGAGCATCCCGAACACGCTAATATTCGCCCGAGCATCAAGCTCGGACGAATACGTTCGCTCATCTCTAGCAGTGGTCCTTTTGAAAAAAATCTTGAAAAAAAATCTATTTGGCCTGCCTGTCACTGTGCTCAGTGTTCTGGGTCCGTGTCTGCTGGGGGTAGTAATTCTCCAAATAAATACGCAGCCAGCTAAGTGTTACAGCAGGCTTGCGCCAAATTATTTCCTGGCTCTGAAATCACCGATCTGTTGCAGTTAATAACAGTGCAACACTGCAGTTCCATGACACAGTTCAGGGACAGAATTGTGTAGGCAGGGACAGAAGACATATACTATTGATTGAATATACGCAGTGGTCCTTTTGAAAAAAATCTTGAAAAAAAATATATTTGGCCTGCCTGTCACTGTGCTCAGTGTTCTGGGTCTCTGCTGGGGGTAGCAGTTCTCCAAATTCATACGCAGCCAGCTAAGTGTTACAGCAGGCTTGCGGCAAATTATTTCCTGGGGTTCCGTAAACGAAGTCAGCCTCCAACCACAGGCCAATAAGCGACACATTTAATTACAGCGTTCTGTTTCTGCACTACTGCTAATACACCATGCTGAGGGGTAGGGGTAGGCCTATAAGACGTGGACGCGGGCGAGGACGTGGAGGCCCAAGTCAGGGTGTGGGCACAGGCCGAGCCAGTGTGGTGGCCAGGGGTAGAGGCAGGGCCAGACCGAATAATCCACCAACTGGTTCCCAAAGCGCCCCCTCGCGCCATGCCACCCTGCAGAGGTCAAGGTGCTCTACGGTGTGGCAGTTTTTCACAGAGACGCCTGACGACCGATGAACAGTGGTGTGCAACCTTTGTCACGCCAAGATCAGCTGGGGAGGCACCACCACCAGCATGCGCAGGCATATGATGTCCAAGCACCCCACAAGGTGGGACTATGCCCGTTCACCGCCTCCGGTTTGCACCACTGCCTCTCCCCCTGTGCCCCAACCTGCCACTAGGATCCAACCCCCCTCTGAGGACACAGGCAGTACCGTCTCCACACCCTCACCTCCGCTGTCCTCGGCCCCATCCAGCAATGTCTCTCAGCGTGGCGTCCAGACGTCGCTAGCGCCACAGTTTGAGCGCAAGCGCAAGTACCGCGCCACGCACCCGCACGCTCAAGTGTTAAACGTGCACATTGCAAAATTGATCAGCCTAGAGATGCTGCCGTATAGGCTTGTGGAAACGGAGGCTTTCAAAAGCATGATGGCGGCGGCGGCCCCGCGCTACTCGGTTCCCAGTCGCCACTACTTTTACCAATGTGCCGTCCCAGCCCTGCACGACCATGTCTCTCGCAACATTGTACGCGCCCTCACCAACGCGGTTACTGCCAAGGTCCACTTAACAACAGACACGTGGACAAGCAAAGGCGGGCAGGGCCACTATATCTCCCTGACGGCACATTGGGTGAATTTAGTGGAGGCTGGGACAGAGCCAGAGCCTGGGACCGCTCACGTCCTACCCACCCCCCGAATTGCGTGCCCCAGCTCGATGGTGGTATCTGCGGGGGTGTATGCTTCCTCCATTAAACCCTCCTCCTCCTCCTCCTACGCAACCTCTGTCTCGCAATCAAGATGTGTCAGCAGCAGCAGCACGTCGCCAGCAGTCGGTGTCACGCGCCGTGGCAGCACAGCGGTGGGCAAGCGTCAGCAGGCCGTGCTGAAACTACTCAGCTTAGGAGAGAAGAGCCACACGGCCCACGAACTGCTGCAGGGTCTGACAGAGCAGACCGCCCGCTGGCTTGCGCCGCTGAGCCTCCAATCGGGCATGGTCGTGTGTGACAACGGCCGTAACCTGGTGGCGGCTCTGCAGCTCGGCAGCCTCACGGAAGTGCCAAGCTTGGCCCATGTCTTTAATTTGGTGGTTCAGCGCTTTCTGAAAAGCTACCCCCACTTGTCATACCTGCTCGGAAAGGTGCGCCAGCTCTGCACACTTCCGCAAATCCCACACGCACGCTGCCACCCTGCGGACCCTGCAACATTGGTTTAATCTGCCAGTGCACCGACTGCTGTGCGACGTGCCCACACAGTGGAACTCTACGCTCCACATGTTGGCCAGACTCTATGAGCAGCGTAGAGCTATAGTGCAATACCAACTCCAACTTGCGCGCCGCAGTGGGAGTCAGCCTCCTCAATTATTTACAGAAGAGTGGGCCTGGTTGGCAGCCATCTGCCAGGTCCTTGGAAAATTTGAGGAGTCTACCCAGATGGTGAGCGGGGATGCTGCAATCATTAGCGTCACCATTCCTCTGCTATGCCTCTTGAGAAGTTCCCTGCAAAGCATAAAGGCAGACGCTTTGGAATCAGAAACGGAGGCGGGGGAAGACAGTATGTCGCTGGATAGTCAGAGCAACCTCATGTCTATATCTCAGCGCGTTGAGGAGGAGCATGAGGAGGAAGGGGAAGAGACAGCTTGGCCCACTGCTGAGGGTACAGATGCAGCTTGCCTGTCATCCTTTCAGCGTGTATGGCCAGAGGAGGAGGAGGAGGAGGAGGAGGAGGGGGAGGAGCATGAGGAGGAGGGGGAAGAGACAGTTTGGCCCACTGCTGAGAGTACAGATGCAGCTTGCCTGTCATCCTTTCAGCGTGTATGGCCAGAGGAGGAGGAGGAGGAGGAGGATCCTGAAAGTGATCTTCCGAGTGAGGACAGCCATGTGTTGCGTACAGGTACCCTGGCACACATGGCTGACTTCATGTTAGGATGCCTTTCTCGTGACCCTCGCGTTACACGCATTCTGGCCACTACGGATTACTGGGTGTACACACTGCTCGATCCACGGTATAAGGAGAGCCTTTGCACTCTCATTCCCGAAGAGGAAAGGGGTTCGAGAATGATGCTATACCACAGGGCGCTGGTGGACAAACTGATGGTAAACTTCCCATCCGACAGCGCTAGTGGCCGAAGGCGCATTTCCGCGGCCCAGGTAGCAGGGGAGGCGCAGAGATCAGGCAGCATGTACAGCGCAGGCAGGGGAACACTCTCTAAGGCCTTTGACAGCTTTATGGCTCCCAAGCAAGACTGTGTCACCGGTCCCCAGTCAAGGCTGAGTTGGCGGGAGCACTGTAAAAGGATGGTGAGGGAGTACGTAGCCGATTGCAGCACCGTCCTCGGTGACGCCTCTGCCCCCTACAACTACTGGGTGTTGAAGCTGGACACATGGCCTGAACTCGCGCTGTATGCCCTGGAGGTGCTTGCTTGTCCTGCGGCTAGCATCTTGTCAGAGAGTGTGTTTAGTGTGGCTGGGGGAATCATCACGGATAAGCGTACCCACCTGTCAACCGACAGTGCCGACAGGCTTACACTCATCAAGATGAACAAAGCCTGGATTTCACCAGACTTCTCTTCTCCACCAGTGGACAGCAGCGGTACCTAAACAATACGTAGGCTGCACCCGCGGATGGAAGCATCGTTCTCTATCACCATCAAAAACGGGGACCTTTTAGCTTCATCAATCTGTGTATAATATTCACCCTCCTCCTCCTGCTCCTGCTCCTGAAACCTCACGTTATCACGCCGAACGGGCAATTTTTCTTTGGGCCACAAGGCTCAGTCATATAATTTTTCTAAACAATTTTTAGACGTTTCAATGCTCATTAAAGCGTTGAAACTTTCACCTCAACCAATTTTTATTTTAACTGGGCTGCCTCCAGGCCTAGTTACCAATGAAGCCACATTAACCAAAGCCATTAATGGGTTTCACCTGCCCTCTCGGTTGGGCAATTTTTCTGATGTACATTAGTACTGTTGGTACACCAATTTTTGTGGGCCCTCGCCTACAGTGTAATCCAATAAATTTTTGGCCCACCTGCATTACAGCTGACATAACATCAGCTGTGATGGGCACTGCAATGGGATATATTTATGTACCGCCGGTGGGTTCCAGGGAGCCACCCATGCTGTGGGTCCACAGGGAGTTGTAACTACATGTGTCCACTTCTAAAGAACCCCAGTCTGACTGGGGCATGCAGTGTGGGCCGAAGCCCACCTGCATTAAACATGACATTACTACCTCAGCTGTGTTGGGCAATGCAATGGGATATTTTTATGTACCGCCGGTGGGTTCCAGGGAGCCACCCATGCTGTGGGTGCACACGGAATTCCCATTGCGGAGTTGTACATGCCTGTGACTATTTATAAAAAACCGCGGTCTGACTGGGGCATGCAGATACCTTGACAGAATGAATAGTGTGTGGCACATAGGTTCCCCATTGCTATGCCCACGTGTGCAGCTCCAGATGGAGGTGGCACAGGATTGGATTGCTCATTGCTTCTGTACAGCATTGTGGACTATCGCCCCACCCCTTTTAAAGAGGGTCGCTGCCTTGCCGTGCCAACCCTCTGCAGTGTGTGCCTGCGGTTCCTCTGGCAGACGCACTTATAAATAGACATGAGTGTGGCGTGGCATGAGGGCAGCTGAAGGCTGCGCAGGGACACTTTGGTGTGCGCTGTGGACACTGGGTCGTGCAGGGGGGGGTTGGGCAGCATGTAACCCAGGAGAAGTGGCAGCGGAGTGTCATGCAGGCAGTGATTGTGCTTTGTTGGAGGTAGTGTGGTGCTTAGCTAAGGTATGCATTGCTAATGAGGGCTTTTCAGAAGTAAAAGTTGTTGGGGGGGGGCCCACTCTTGCCGCTATTGTGGCTTAATAGTGGGACCTGTGAACTTGAGATGCAGCCCATGCAGCCCCTCGCCTGCCCTATCCGTTGCTGTGTCGTTCCCATCACTTTCTTGAATTGCCCAGATTTTCACAAATGAAAACCTTAGCGAGCATCGGCGATATACAAAAATGCTCGGGTCGCCCATTGACTTCAATGGGGTTCGTTATTCGAAACGAACCCTCGAGCATCGCGAACAGTTTGTCTCGAGTAACGAGCACCCGAGCATTTTGGTGCTCGCTCATCTCTAATCATCACCATTTGTTGCGTCCTAAGCCATTATTCTTGTTTCCTGAAACCTCCAGAAATTGCATTGATATAACTGTCCATATTTAGACATTTACTACATAATAAAAATCCCTAACTAGCTTGTGGGAAATGAGCAGCAATTCTGAGGTTGGGCACCAAAGACAAACTGGAGCAAAGGAAGCCCACCCAATCTATCCTAACCCTATCTGGATGAGTAAGCCCATATAAGCAACTGAAGTACTTCTCAAAATCCAGTAGTGACCCTTCTCTTTCTACTGTATGTCACAGGGAGTTCCTTTAATAAATTCCTAGTTGCATACATTTCCCAGGGGAGCATGCATGACTTTTTAAGTCTCCTCACACCTACTAGGTGCTCTTCCTGAGAAGAAATATCACACCTTCTGACCCACGCTATAGGCCTCTCATTCAGCCAGTCAGCAACTATACATTGATGAGAGGCAAACCCCTGAAACAGTCTGACTGTGACTTTTACTTCTGGAGAAGACTCTGGCTTTGGCTCATTGTCAGTTATATAACACCTGATTACCGTGTTTCCCCGAAAATAAGACAGTGTCTTATATTAATTTTTGTTCAAAAAGGTTTAACTTTTTTACATGTATAGCTGCCTGGACACTATTTAAATTGACTTTTTTTAAATTAACTGTTAGCAGGGCTTAATTTTGGAGTAGGGCTTATATTTCAAGCATCCTCAAAAATTCTGCAAAATCATGCTATGTCTTATTTTCAGGGTATGTCTTATTTTCAGGGAAACAGGGTAGTAATTATTAGGAAATTATAGCACCAGTGTTTCTGGTGGCACAATGCGCCACACAGGTCTGCTACATGCACATCACACACACAGCTCTGCTACATGTACGTTACACTCATACATCTCTGTTACATGCACACACAGCTCTACTACATGTACATCACATACAGCTTTGCTACATGCACATCACACACACAGCTCTGCTACATGCACGTCATACATACACAGCTCTGGTATATGCATGTCACACACAGCTCAGCTACGTGCATGTCACACACACAGCTCTAGTACATGCACATTACATACAGCTCTGCTGCAAACATTTTTCAGCCCATACAACAGGGATAACAATCAGCACAGCAGAGTCCTACCTCACCTCTAAGTGTCATTAATATTCCATAGAAGCTGAGGCCACGGGGGATTGTAGGGGATGTAGACTACCCATAATCTGCACAGAGATAAAGGACCTGTGATGATGTCACCATCATGTGATCAGTGGCAGAGCATGAAACTCACTCATGGATGGACAGGTTAGCATTTTGATAAAAGGTAAAACATTGACTTGCAGGAATGTTGCTTTCTAATAGGTGGCGCTGTAGAGGGTTTGTGCCATCTTACCATTTGCATATATGGGCAGTGTCATGAGAGAGCTTTCATAGACTTCTGTTTAACAGGCCAGTGACGGATGGCATATATTGGTATTCATCCCCTATAGGCCATAATGGTCTCTGTAAATGGATATTTTTTTACAGGACACCACAGGATGGAGTACTGTAGTCTACTGTCACGGGTGGTGGTGCGACGACAGGTTCAGGGCAGCGCAGCAGCTGACAGATGGAGGCCAGATATTTTTTTAAGTAAACTTTACTGAACTGAAACTGGAATATTATTTCCGCTCCATAGAAGAGCTCTGTACTTGAGCGTTGTATAATAACTTGAACAATGTTACACTTTTCAATTACAATGTTAGCTTTTTTGCAGAGGCAAGGCACTCCAAACGGAACTGAATTATTACATCTTCATCAGCATATCACATACTAAACTTTTTCAGGTCTGTGGCATCACACTACTCTCGCAGGCTTTTGCACGTGATACAGACAGTCTCGCATTTACACGTAAATTTAAAGCTCCACCTATTCACAGACTCCACCTACTGTAAGTGCCTCAAGCCAATGGTCACGGTCACCTGTCAAAGTCTGCAAAGTCCATAAAGTGTGCGCACAGTGAGTCAGCCATTTGAGGACAGCTGTCCTCTTCTCCAAATCATGGCTTGTTCTTGTTCTCCATGACACCTTGATCATCAGGTTCCTTCCAGTGTTCACAATATCTGCCCCTTCTCAGTGTCACCGTAGATCCTCAGTTCATCAGGCCTTCTATTGTCCATGTTACTATGTAACATGGACACCGGAAGACTTAAAAGCCCTCTTCTGGTGCTGTCCCCTCAAAGGCCCCAGGGCTGTCTATGCAGAGTGCCTATTAAGCGCACGGCTTGATAGGAGCTCTGCATAGGCAGCCCTAAAGGCCCTTCAGAAGGCTAAAATGGCTTTTATTCCCCGTTAACTGGATATCTTCAAGCATTCAGTTGGCAATTATAATTGCTGTTGGCAGCCAGGAGAATATTTGTAAAGGCTTAGTATATTCTAATATTGTACTCGATAGTTGAGATGAAACTTCTTAACGGAGGCTCCAGATTTGTCCCCGAAGCAATCATCACGGACCTTTCCCCGCTTCTGCTCATGTACCCATTGGCAAAATGATGGATGCATACGCAGAAGCCGGGGAGGGCCCGAGAAATTTTAAATTTCTTTGCTTCCGGCTACCAAAGGAGCTGGGAGGATCGAGCAGTGACTGGGGTCACCGGTCACATGATTTGCATTATCCAATGGTATAAAAACGTAGCATCTACCATATTCAGATAACTACCTATAATGCCTACATAACTTACAAAGGTTCCAGGGAAAGCTTACCTTCCTGCAGTTCCAGGAGCAGCTTGTTGAGCCCCCAAAGGTCTGGCCAGGGCCAAATCACAGGTCAAGAAGGGAAAGGATGGGAGCTGGGAATATTCTAGGGGTGGGGGAAGGAAGGGGTTTTCTACTCTCCTGGGGCTGCCACCCCAAGGGGCATGGGAGCTACAAGCTTTTTTCTAGGAAAATAAATTTATTGGAAGGATCGTAGGTTTCATGCCCATTGCAGAGAGGACGTAATTTATCCATGGTGTCCAGATTCTAAGAAATATATTGTTTTTGTCTTCTGTTATCGATGTCAATTTCTCGTTGACTAAGTACCAATTCATTTGGTGCTTAACTTCAGAAAAGTCTAAATAGACTTTTCGCCAGGAGTGAGCAATAGTTTGTTTTGTGAGTAAAAAGAGAACCCAGATCAGTTTTCTGGAGTTGGGAGTTATATTTGCGATCTTTTTGTTGAACAGAGCCTCCCATGGACTTTTACCCAGGTTGTAGTAGGTTACTGAATACATTAGGGAATGTGTCCTAATCCAGAGTCTTTTAACCCCTTCCCGCTCCATGACGTACCGGTACGTCATGGGAGCCTGGTATTTCGCGCAAAATGACGTACCGGTACGCCATCGGGATAGCGCGAGATCATGACTGACCTCGCGCTATCCCGCAGCAGGAGCCGGCTGTCGGTCACAGCCGGCGTCCCGCTGCAACAGCGGGGGGGGGGCATCGGAGATGCGCCCCCCGCTGTTAACCCCTTCCCTGCCGCGATCTAAGTAGATCGCGGAAGGGAAAGAGTTCACAGAGGGAGCGCGGCTCCCTCTGTGTCTCCGGCCGGCTCTCGCGATGTCATCGCGAGAGCTCGGCCTGTCACCATGGCAACAGGACGCCAGACACTGGCATCCTGTATTGTCTATGCCTATGATCGCTGTATAAGCGATAAGGCATGGCAGAGCAGTAGCTCTGCCATGCCTTATGACAGCGATCATAGGCACAGTGCTGCAAGTCCCTTAGAGGGACTCAAATACTGTAAAAAAAAGAAAAGAAAAATGTAAAAAAAATGTTAAAAATCCCCTTTTTTATGCTTTTTCTAATATTAGCATAAAAAGGTAAAAAAAAAAGTAAAACCCCACATATTGGGTATTGACGCGTCCGTAACGACGTGTACAAAAAGTTGAACATGCTTTTTATTTTGTACAACAAAAAGCGTTAAAAAAAAACGCTAAAAAAGAGGCAAAATGCAATAAAAGTGATCAAAAAAGCCATACATTCCCCAAAATGGTACCAATAAAAACTACAGCTCGTCTCACAAAAAATAAGCCCTTATAGAGCTCCGTATATAGAAAAATAAAAAAGTTACAGGACTTTGAATGCAGCTATAGAGAAAAAAAAGATTTCCAAAAAAAAGGGGGTTTTATTGCAAAAAAGTGTAAAAACCTAAAAAAAATAAGAATTTTGGTCTCGTTGTAACCGTACCGACCGGCAGAAAAAATTTTGTGTGTCATTTATGCTGCATGATTAAAGCTGTAAAAAAAAAAAAAAAAATCTATGTCAGAATTGATGCGTTTTCTCTCCCGGTTATCATAAAAAAAATAATAAAAGTTTTCCGATATTGTCTATGTACCCAAAAGTGGCATCGATAAAAACTACAGCTCGCCACGCAAAAAACAAGCCCTTATACGGCCGCATCGACGGAAAAATAAAAAAGTTATGGCTTTTGGAAAAAGGAGATGGAAAAATACCAAAAATCGCTTGGTCCTCAACGCCAAAATAGGCCATGTCATTAAGGGGTTAACCGTAGGGCAGGACCACCATATGTGGAGCATATCTCCAGGGGAAGAACAACCCCTGGAAGCAATCTTTTGAGTAACCAGGGATTAGAATTGCTTTTTTTTCCATCTCACTCTGCTTAGAAGTTTGTAAAGGTTCTCTTAGTACATTATATGAGAAGGGAGAAAGCATAGAGCGTAATGTGCATTGGGATACCAGACTTCAGGTTTGCTATCATATATACTGCTACTGTATTTCTTGGCTAGTTGATATAATGTAATTCTTTCTTCAGCTATTTTTGTTAAACTTTATAGGACAGGCTGTTTTCTCTCTAAGCACTATTACACTTGTACATTAATATTGTTATTCATATGAGAGGTTTCTTTACTACTTCTAAGGGCTCCCATACACTTGCGTTTGCATTTTTTGGTAACGCGATTGTCAATGGGACTTTCTAATGTTAAAAACGCAAAGCAACTTGCCTTTTTGGTGCATTGCGTTGCGTTTTTAACATTAGAAAGTCCCATTGACAATCGCGTTACCAAAAAACGCAAACGCAAGTGTATGGGAGCCCTTATGTGTCTTTTGGTAGGCATTTATCTGTTATTTGTACTTTGATCATTTATGCATACATTTAGTTTTTATTATGGCTTCATACCTTCCTGGTTATTTTTAAAATAGTTTGATAATAAAGATTGTCTTGTTATTTTATGATTGGCTGGGCTGTGATTCTTGTTTAGGTGTAGTGTGTCTTTTGTTTCACAGCTATTTACTGTTGGTCTAATTAGGTGTCTCATCAGGCAACAGGCAAAACCCAGAAACCCATGCAGGGACTATATTTGTCTTAGAGCTCCTTCACACAATTGTATAAATGTTCCTCTCCAACAGACAGAGAAGAACATTTATACTATCTTAGAAGGAAATTTTTAAACCAGGGCTACCATCCCAGCTCAACTGATGACCAAATCGTCAGGGCCACCAGGATACCCAGGAAACAACTACTCCGATGCACAGAGAAGGAAGGAAACGGTCGTGTACCTCTAGTTGTGACCCACAATCTGCAGCTAGAGATGCTAAGGAAAACTGCAAAGGAACTCCACCATACCCTACACAAGGAACACAGTCTGAAAACCATATTCCCAGACCCTCCACTTCTGTGTTACAGGCAACCTCCAAATTTGATGAACCTTATAATCAGGAGTGCATTGCCCTCTGACACAAAAAAGGAACTTATCCCTGTACTGTAAGGATCTGTAAGACCTGCTCACATATACTGACTGCGGACAGGATACGGATCCCCAACATACAACGTCCAATGTTGTTTACCTGATCCGGTGCAGTAAATGTCCCTTTGGGGGCCTTTATGTTGGAGAAACAGGACAAAAACTGAAAGCGAGGATGAGATTTTATTGCCATACAATTAAACAGAGGAAGACAGAATTACCTGTGGCCAAGCACTTTTGACACGTTCCATGGAGGATTGAATTATTGCCGAGGTTTTATGGGTAAATGGCAGGTATAAGACATCTATAACACAGATATGACTGCTGGCCTGGTGACCCTTCCCCCAACAGTAATTCAGGGACCACAAACTTTCACTCCCTTATCAGTGCCTAGTTAAAAATATTTGTCTGTTGCAGTATTCCTTTTAAGTGCAAACCAATCACATCCATGTCTGTGACTTGTCATCAGTATGTGTGTCATAAGTGTGTATAAATATGCATGCCTCTTCGGATCTATTCCATTTTAGCCTGACAAACCCGAGAGGTTCGCAGGCTCGCTATAACGTCATGTATTTTTGTTAGCCATTAAAAGGTATCATATCTCCAAGATTACGTGGTTTCTCTTGCTGGGAACAATCACATTTGAATTCTAATTAAACAGTGCATAAAGCAAAATGAGACAACACCCACCCCACCCATAATCCTAATTTTAACTCTACATAAAGACAACAAAACTCTCTCCAAGCACAAAGAACTCAAGGCTATCAGTAGACGGGATGGTTTTCTCAGGTGATGTTGCTCTCTTCCTTACAGCGGTGGTGTCTTGTCTCATCTTACTCATAAGTTTTAAGCATTTCTGGAGAAAAGGGAACTTACCGCCTGGACCTACCCCTCTGCCAATATTAGGGAACTACATACAGCTAAGCAAAGGAGACATTGTGAAATCTTTGCTGCAAGTAAGTCTTCAACAAGCTACTCTATGCTCAATTTGTAATTGTTAGTAACTAGAGAGGAGCGAGCGTACTCGGAAAAGCACTACTCGCTCGAGTAATTTGCTTTATCCGAGTATCGCTGTGCTCGTCCCTGAAGATTCGGGTGCCACTGCGGCTGACAGGTGAGTCGCAGCGGGGAGCGGGGGAGAGCGGGCGGGAGAGAGGGAGAGAAAGATCTCCCCTCCGTTCCTCCCCGCTCTCCCTTGCAGCTCCCCGCTCCGTGCCGGCACCCGAATCTTCAGGGACGAGCACAGCGATACTCGGATAAAGCAAATTACTCGAGCGAGTAGTGCTTTTCCGAAGTAGGCTCGCTCATCTCTATTAGTAACTAAAGTCATATATTCCTCACATACACTCATTATTGTATCAGTAGCAGGCACAAATGATATTTTCTGCTGATATCACTGAATCACAAATTGGAGAACAGGGCAATGTGTCAAGTACTGTTATTTTGTTGAAGGGCATTGGGTTGGAAGCATTTTGTATGGCCCTTTAACACGGGCAGATAATTTGCCTTTGCCAATGAGCATTGTTTATGTCCGTGCTTGTTCCCTCTGTGTACACAGCAGGTTATCTGCTCTCGAAGGACAATGGATCATTAATAATTATTTGTTCCCTCTATTGCTATCATTGGCTGAATATCTTGTTTTCAAGAGTAGATTTGCATCCAACCAGCAAGCATTTTTATGCTCCCTAAACAAGATGATCAGCTGTCAAATGGGTGCTTGCTTGTCACTTGCTTTTACAATGCTCAATAATTGGGGAAGCAAATCTTAGCATGAATGCTCTTGACCAATTTTTGGGTTGTAGTAAAAGTCCATTTAAACATGGTGTCCTTTTAACCTGGTAGCAAAATAGCACCTCTGCCACACTGGAAAAAAATTGATTCTTTGACCAGCAAGAAACAGTTTTTGTTACTATGAAAATAAAATGTTGATGAACAAAAATAGTGTTGAGCGAACGTTTGAAAAGTTCGGTTTGGTCGGTTCTCTAAATTTAGGCAAAAAGTTCAGTGTAGCCCAAATTAGTTCAAACTGAACCAGAACCTTTCTGAAACCCTTAAAACAGGTTTATAAGGCTTCTTTCACATAAGCGCATGCCGGCCATTTTTTTTTTTACAGCCGAACGATATATGCTACGTTGGGAGTGAAAAATCTGGTGAACGGGCGTTGTGCGCCCGTCAAACCTTTGTGCGTCCATTCATATGGCCTGGTGAGGCCAGCGCAAACGCGCCAAGCTCACCAGGCCATCGCTCATTTCCCCTCCCTCTCCATCGCAAGCTCACCTCTCGTTCTTCCCCACTCGTTCTGTGCAATGGGAGGGGGTGGAGCTAAGTTATGGTCCGCTCCGCCTCCTCCCATTAATGGCTATGGACAAGGGGCGGGGAGGAATGAGAGGTGAGCCTGCACGGGGGAAGGAGAACATAGGAGCCCATGCATCAGCCGACGTATTTAGGCCAAAAAGATAGTTTCAGGACTATCTTTTGGGGCTGACTTAAAAACGCCCAGCACTATAGTGGCTTGGCCAGGCGTTTTTACGTCTCTGAAATACGCCCATGTAATCTGATGCATTGAAATCCGTTTTCAAGGCCGGCCGATATGCGCTTATGTGAAAGAAGCCTCAGACTGTCTAAGTCATCCTCCAGAGGAGGAGAAGAAGAAACATAAAATGCAAACTCCATGCAGATGTTGTACTTAGTCAGATTTGAACCTAGGACTCGAGCACTGCAAGGCAACAGTGCTAACGAGAAAGGAGAAGAAGATAATTTTTAGTGGGTTTTCGCCGAAACAAACCTCCTTTTAGCAAAGTTTGACCTGAAACAACAGTGTTTATTTTTCGCTTAACACTAAACAAGAACTATACTTACATGTAAGTGCAGGACAATAAAGTCTTCTATGGGACTGTCCTACAAACTGATCAGAAAAGAGGTGGATTTATGCTAACCTGTGTCATGGAGATGTTTCTAATAGTTTTAGGCTCCCTGTCCACGGCAGTGTATTCGCCGGTGGAGAATCACGCCGGCCGACGCTTCCCTTAGAATTGCTATGGAAAGTGCCGGCACCTGTCCACGAGCGGAGAATCATTGCGATTCTCCGCTCGTGGCGGGCAATTCGCAGCATGCTGCGAATTGCCCCGATTCTTCGTGGTCAGCCTATCTATTAGATAGGGCTGACTGGTGGAGATTCGGCGGCGGCTCCTGCTCCTGGGCAACGACTCCCACGGCGGAGCTTCGCCGCGGTATACCGCATCGCCCGTGGACAGCCGGGCTTAGTTGTTTGTACAGATAGAGCAAGGGAGTTTGCAAATGACAAGCGTTTTGTGATACAATGTTGACCTTAAGGTGCAAACATAGTTTCCTACAGAGCCACCATTACACAAATGAGATCTGCCCCTTACTATGATTAACATATGACAGCACTGTAATTGTGCTATTCACTAGCAATGTACTAACATTATAACACAGTATAGTTTTTATCCGTGGTTAATAGATGTCTTTGTAGAAAGGGAGAAGACAAGGTTGTTACTTTGATGTAACATATATTTTTAATTTCTGTCCAGCTTAGTAAGAAATATGGAGAGGTGTTCACTGTTTACCTGGGTTCCCGACCAGTCATTGTTGTCACAGGATACAAATCTGTGAAAGAAGTGTATGTGGACAGAGGAGATGATTTCTTGGCTCGAGGTGACTTGCCTTCCTTTGATTTTCTCTACAAAAACTATGGTGAGCAATTTATCTTTCCTTTAGTAACCTAATGGTGGATGTATACAACAAAGGAACTCTTTGCAGAGCTCCATAGATATCTTCATATGGGACAGAAATGCTGCAGATTTGTTTCACGCAGAAAATCCATAGATATACAGCCATGTGGAAGAAATGTAACTATCCTCATCCACAAGGTGCAGAAAAAAGGGGATTCTGCAGTGGATTTGATATTTAATTCCACAGCATGTAAATTGTTTGATTTTTACCTTTTGCAATGCAAATATGCAACAAAATCTGCAGCTTTGCGGCTGCTTGAGACGAGGGTATTTTAGCATGTTTATTTATGTGGAAAAATTTCACGTGCAAAAAGCAGATAATAGAACCCATTGCTTTCTTGCGGACGCAAAAACATAGGTCCTGCTCTGTTGTCTTCCTATGTGAACTAACGGTGACTGCGCAAATACTCACACTATTGTTCAGAGTCACTCACGCAAAGTAGCCTTGTTCACTTCAGAAGAAGAGTTGCACAGGAGCAATCGTAGTTTGGGATAAGCTTGTCTGAAGCCACCCTTAGAGCCTAAACACACAGGCGCATACACAAGTACACTGGCCGCTACGAAGCTTATTTGCGCATGAACCAGTGATTTTTCTTTTTTACATTATTCAAACTCCACGCTATTGTGAGAGTAAAAAAAAAGCCAAAAGATGGGGCTGAACTTATCCGCAAAACCTGAGGTAATCATGGTCGTGTGTTTAAGTCCTAAATTACATTGTGGATTTTGTCCTCGGCATGTGGATGGGATTTCTAAAATCTCGTCCATAATGCTGGTACTATAAATGGTGTGGATTTTCCTCAGCTAATTACACTGCTGAAAGTCTACAGCACTCCCAAACCATGTGGACATGCCCTAGGGCAGTGATGGCCAACTTTTTAGAGACCCAGTGCCCAAACTGCAACCCAAAACCCACTTATTTACCGCAAAGTGCCAACACGTCGGGGGGCGGGGCTTATCACGACGTATGATTTTACCTCTGTCGTTCTAAAAAGGACACGGCAGCTTCAAAATAGATAGTGAGCAGATTTTAACTGCTTTTTGGATGCGGAAATACAGCAGAATGTCCTCAGCAGTAAATACTGTGGAAAATTCTGCAGCATTTCTGCATCCAAAAAGCAGTCAAAATCTGCACGCTGTCTATTTTGAAACAGCCCTGCCCATTTCTGCCGCATGTAAACATACCCCAGCGGTATTAGTGACCCTCCCCACAGCGATAATAGTAACCCCCAACAATAATAGGGACATCCCACAGCGGCCCCCAGTATAATAGTGACCCCCCCAGAGCAGCCCTCCAGCAGTAATATTAGTGACACCCCCAGAGCGGCCCCCCAGCAGTAATAATAGTGACACCCACCCATCGGCCACCCAGCAGTAATAATTGTGACATCCCCCAGCGGTCCCCCACCAGTAATAATGACCCCCAGGCATTCCACAGCAGTAATGATGCCCCCCCAGGGGTCCCACAGCGGTTCCCCCAGCAATATTAATGCCATCCCCCCCAGTCGTCCCCCCAACAGTAATAATGCCCCCCCAGCAGTCCCCAAGCAGTAATAATGCCCCCCCCCCAGCGATTCCCCCAGCAGTATTAATGCCATCCCCCCAGTCGTCCCCCCAACAGTAATAATGCCCCCCCAGCAGTCCCCAAGCAGTAATAATGCCCCCCCCCCAGCGATTCCCCCAGCAGTAATAATGCCCCCCCAGGGGTCCCACAGCCGAAATAATGCCCCCTCCGCCACCCAACCCCCCAGCGGTTCCCCCAGCAATAATAATACCCCCCAGGGGTCCCCCAGCAGTAATAATGCCCCCCCTCCCAGCGGTTCCCCCCAGCAATAATAATGCCCCCTCCCCCAGAGCAGTCCCTCCAGTGGTAATAATGCCCCTCTCCTCCCCAGCGGTCCCCCAGCAGTCATAATGCCCCCCCCCCAGTGGTCCCCCAACAGTAATAATGCCCCCAGCGGTCCCCCAGCAGTAATAATGTCCCCCTCTCCCCCAGCGGTTTCCCAGCAGTAATAATGCCCCCCTTTCCCCCAGCGGCTCCCCCAGCAGTAATAATGCCCTTTCCCCATCCTCACATACTTACCCCTCCTCCTCGTGGAAGCGCTGCTCTTCTTCTGTCTGAATGCTGGTGCACACTGACGTCAGTGTGCTGCCGGATGCCTCCTCCCCCTGCCCTCGCGGAAGGAGACGTCAGGGAACGGGGGAGGAGGATCTCGGCTGCACACTGACGTGCAGTGCTAAGTGAATGCCGGCAGGGGAGCCGTGGCCCCTGCAGGCATTCACTAATGTGGTGAGTGGCCGATGGCCAGCAGGGAGGGCTCTGCGTGCCGCCTCTGGCACGTGTGCCATAGGTTCGCCACCACTGCCCTAGGACTACACGGTAACTTTACTTGCACAATATCAAGTGTCTCAGTGGTTGTGTGACGGCCGAGTGGAGGCAAGCTGTTGTGGAGGAGACCACGGGGTTCCCAAGGTGGTTGTCACAGGTGGCACTGTGATCTCTTCCCAACAATGGAGGCAAAGGGGCAGAGATCAGTCAGGCACAGCTGCAAATAGAACAGGCAAATGCAAAATGATTGTAATTAATCCTAATGGTGTTATCACAAGATGCCAGTACCTCTTTTTCAACATATGCAGTGCAATTGTAATGGCAAAGTGGTGTGAGATCTGCAGCCATAAATTTAACAGTTTTGGAATTTTGCGACTATCATCTTGCTTTAAGGTTGGCTTCATGCGCCCGAGAAAATCGTGCGAGACATGATGCGATGCGGGAAACAAATCGCCACATGTTCTATCTGTCTGCGAGATCTCGCATTGCAGCCTCATTGTCTACCACGGGGCTGGCAGCAGCAGTAAAGATGGGAGAACTCTATGATCCCTGCATCCACCAAGTGATATGAGACTGTTTTCACATGAAAAAACCCTGCATCCATGGGGCTTTCACATGGTGGAGAGCGTGATACGAGGGGGATTCACGGCCCCATATCGAAATGCAACTTGCATTGTGACACTAATCTTCATGTCGTGCAACTAAAGTCACTATGTAGTCTTTGACTTATTTACTAATTTAGTGGGCTGCAAAGTATACGCAAATATATGATCATAAACCAAACTACTTGTCGGCAGGAGCCCTAATGCATTAATTTCTGGTTGGTTGAAGGCTATTTTCTATTGCTGTTGTTCATCAGGGTATAATCAGATGTGGCAAAAAGGTGCATGGATTTCTGCAAGCTGTATTTAGTTGTCTGAAACATATCTGGTTTGTCATGGCCAGATCGGATTCTGACTACGAAATCTCACAGCGGAATCAGACCTGGCGTCCCCAAGAGACCCATACTCACCTGTCTGGATCTTCCTCGAGTGTCTTGCCCGCTGCAAGTGTCTCGCCTGGCTATCCGGTGCACTTGCGCAGTGTAGCGCATGACGCGCTGGCAATGGAAGCCACCCGTGCGATTTTCCGCATAAAACAGAGCATGCTGCGATTCTCCCCCACGAGTGGAAAATCGCGGTTCATTTCCGCTCGTTGGCAGGGGATAATCTTTTAACACAGCATGTCTATGGACGGATATTGCTGTGCAATTCGCGGTGTGCGTCTGGCTGCGAATTTCGCAGTGATAATCCATCCATAGTAGAGATGAGCGAACGCGTTCGTCCGAGCTTGATATTCGTGCGAATATTAGGGTGTTCGGGATGTTCGTTATTCGTGACGAACACCATGCGGTGTTCTGGTTACTTTCACTTCCTTCCCTGAGACGTTAGCGCGCTTTTCTGGCCAATTGAAAGACAGGGAAGGCATTACAACTTCCCCCTGCAACGTTTAAGCCCTATACCACCCCCCTGCTGTGAGTGGCTGGCGAGATCAGGTGTTCGCCTAATATAAAAGTCGGCCCCTCCCGCGGCTCGCCTCAGATGTGGTGCGAGTTAGATGAGGGACAGTGCTGTTTGTACCGGAGCTGCTGTAGGGAAAGAATTGGTAGTTAGTGTAGGCTTCAAGACCCCCAAAGGTCCTTATTAGGGCCACTGATAGCTGTGTGTTGGCTGCTGTTAGCAGTGGGATTTTTTTTTCTTCTCAAAATCGGCTCTGCAGAGCGTTGCACCTGGCATTAGGGACAGAAGTGCTGCATAGGCAGGGAGAGTGTTAGGAGTGAGTGTAGCCTTCAAGAACCTCAACGGTCCTTTCTAGGGCCATATTTATCCGTGTGCAGTACTGTCCAGGCTGCTTTTAGCTGTGCTGCATTTTTTTTGGGCTTCTCAAAATCGCCTCTGCAGAGCATTCCACCCTCCATTGATACTGCAGGGAAAGAATTGTATAGGCAGGGCCACAACACAGTTATTATTCATAGAATATACGCAGTGCTGCCTGTTGGTGGGAAAAAACTGAAAACAAATCTATTTGTCCAGCCTCTGTTCGTCCTTACGGGCGGTGGAGACGTGTGAGCTGCGTGAAAAACATTGCTAAATCATACGCAGCCAGCTACGCTTTACTGCTGGGTTCGCCATTTGCTTTCCTTAATTGGGAAAAAAAATACCTGCTCTCCAAGAGTTATAATAACTCTGCTACCCTCACGTTCTGTGACACATAAGCAGGGACACAGCACAGTTATTAAACTTCTCAGGTTCATTGAATATACGCAGTGCTGCCTGTTGGTGGGAAAAAACTGAAAACAAATCTATTTGTCCAGCCTCTGTCCGTCCTTACGGGCGGTGGAGACGTGTGAGCTGCGTGAAAAACATTGCTAAATCATACGCAGCCAGCTACGCTTTACTGCTGGGTTCGCCATTTGCTTTCCTTAATTGGGAAAAAAAATACCTGCTCTCCAAGAGTTATAATAACTCTGCTACCCTCACGTTCTGTGACACATAAGCAGGGACACAGCACAGTTATTAAACTTCTCAGGTTCATTGAATATACGCAGTGCTGCCTGTTGGTGGGAAAAAACTGAAAACAAATCTATTTGTCCAGCCTGTGTCCGTCCTTACGCCTGTGGAGACGTGTGAGCTGCGTGAAAAACATTGCTAAATCATACGCACCCAGCTACGCTTTACTGCTGGGTTCGCCATTTGCTTTCCTTAATTGGGAAAAAAAATACCTGCTCTGCCACAGTTAATAACTCTGCTACCCTCACGTTCTGTGACACATAAGCAGGGACACAGCACAGTTATTAAACTTAGATAATTCATTCACTAGAGGCAGTGGGGCCTTTCGTTTTCCAAAAAGGGCAAAAATTATATTTGGCCTGCAGTCTTGCGCCAATTTATTTCCTGCCTGTGAAATCAAATCACTGGTAATACAGCATGCTGAGGGGTAGGGGTAGGCCTAGAGGACGTGGACGCGGCCGAGGACGCGGAGGGCCAAGTCAGGGTGTGGGCACAGGCCAAGCTCCTGATCCAGGTGTGTCGCAGCCGACTGCTGCGCGATTAGGAGAGAGGCACGTTTCTGGCGTCCCCACATTCATCGCCCAATTAATGGGTCCACGCGGGAGACGGTTATTAGAAAATGAGCAGTGTGAGCAGGTCCTGTCCTGGATGGCAGAAAGTGCTTCGAGCAACCTATCGTCTACTCGCAGTTCTGCGCCGTCCACTGCTGCCAATCCGAATCCTCTGTCTGCTGCTCCTCCTTCCTCCCAGCCTCCTCACTCCACTACAATGACACCTGCTCAGGAGCGGGAACACTCCCAGGAACTGTTCTCGGGCCCCTGCTTAGATTGGGCAGCAGCGGTTCCTCTCCCACCAGAGGAGTTTATCGTCACTGATGCCCAACCATTCGAAAGTTCCCGGGGTCCGAGGGAAGAGGCTGGGGACTTCCGCCAACTGTCTCAACAACTTTCTGTGGGTGAGGAGGACGATGACGATCAGACACAGTTGTCTTGCAGTGAGGTAGTAGTAAGGGCAGTAAGTCCCAGGGAGCAGCGCACAGAGGATTCGGAGGAAGAGCAGCAGGACGATGAGGTGACTGACCCCACCTGGTGTGCAACGCTTACTCAGGAGGACAGGTCTTCAGAGGGGGAGTCAAGGGCATCAGCAGGGCAGGTTGCAAGAGGCAGTGCAGTGGCCAGGGGTAGAGGCAGGGCCAGACCGAATAATCCACCAAGTGTTTCCCAAAGCGCCCCCTCGCGCCATGCCACCCTGCGGAGGCCGAGGTGCTCTAAGGTCTGGCAGTTTTTCACAGAGACGCCTGACGACCGACGAACAGTGGTGTGCAACCTTTGTCGCGCAAAGCTCAGCCGGGGAGCCAACACCAACAGCCTCACCACCACCACCATGCGCAGACATATGATGGCCAAGCACCCCGCAAGGTGGGACAAAGGCCGTTCACCGCCTCCGGTTTGCACCCCTGCCTCTCCCCCTGTGCCCCAACCTGCCACTGAGATGCAACCCCCCTCTCAGGACACAGGCACTACCGCCTCATGGCCTGCACCCACACCCTCATCTCCGCTGTCCTCGGCCCCATCCAGCAGTGTAGTTCAGCGCACCGTTCAGCCGTCGCTTGCGCAAGTGTTCGAGCGCAAGCGCAAGTACGCCGCCACGCACCCGCACGCTCAAACGTTAACCGTCCGCATCGCAAAATTCATCAGCCTTGAGATGCTGCCGTATAGGGTTGTGGAAACGGAGTCCTTCAAAAGTATCATGGAGGCGGCGGCCCCGCGCTACTCAGTTCCCAGTCGCCACTACTTTTCCCGATGTGCCGTCCCAGCCCTGCACGACCACGTCTCCCGCAACATTGTGCGCGCCCTCACCAACGCGGTTACTGCCACGGTCCACTTAACTACGGACACGTGGACAAGCACAGGCGGGCAGGGCCACTACATCTCCCTGACGGCACATTGGGTGAATTTAGTGGAGGCTGGGACAGAGTCAGAGCCTGGGACCGCTCACGTCCTACCCACCCCCAGAATTGCGGGCCCCAGCTCGGTGCTGGTATCTGCGGAGGTGTATGCTTCCTCCACTAAAGCACCCTCCTCCTCCTCCTCCTCCTCTGTCTCACAATCAAGATGTGTTAGCAGCAGCATGTCGCCAGCAGTCGGTGTCGCGCGGTGTGGCAGCACAGCGGTGGGCAAGCGTCAGCAGGCCGTGCTGAAACTACTCAGCTTAGGCGATAAGAGGCACACGGCCCACGAACTGCTGCAGGGTCTGACACAGCAGACCGACCGCTGGCTTGCGCCGCTGAGCCTCCAACCGGGCATGGTCGTGTGTGACAACGGCCGTAACCTGGTGGCGGCTCTGCAGCTCGGCAGCCTCACGCACGTGCCATGCCTGGCCCACGTCTTTAATTTGGTGGTTCAGCGGTTTCTGAAAAGCTACCCACGCTTGTCAGACCTGCTCGTAAAGGCGCGCCGGCTCTGCGCACATTTCCGCAAGTCCCACACGGACGCTGCCACCCTGCGCACCCTGCAACATCACTTTAAGCTGCCAGTGCACCGACTGCTGTGCGACGTGCCCACACGGTGGAACTCTACGCTCCACATGTTGGCCAGGCTCTATGAACAGCGTAGAGCTATAGTCGAATACCAACTCCAACATGGGCGGCGCAGTGGGAGTCAGCCTCCTCAATTCCTTTCAGAAGAGTGGGCCTGGTTGGCAGACATCTGCCATGTCCTTGGTAATTTTGAGGAGTCTACCCAGGTGGTGAGCGGCGATGCTACAATCATTAGCGTCACCATTCCTCTGCTATGCATCTTGAGAAATTCCCTGCAAACCATAAAGGCAGCTGCTTTGCGCTCGGAAACGGGGGCGGGGGAAGACAGTATGCCGCTGGATAGTCAGGGCACCCTCCTGTCTATTTCTCAGCGCGTACAGGAGGAGGAGGAGGAGCATGAGGAGGATGAGGAGGAGGGGGAAGAGACAGCTTGGCCCGCTGCTGACGGTACACCGGCTGATTGCCTGTCATCCTTTCAGCGTGTATGGCCTGAGGAGGAGGAGGAGGAGGAGGATCCTGAAAGTGATCTTCCTAGTGAAGACAGCCATGTGTTGCGTACAGGTACCCTGGCACACATGGCTGACTTCATGTTAGGATGCCTTTCTCGTGACCCTCGCGTTGCACGCATTCTGGCCACTACGGATTACTGGGTGTACACACTGCTCGATCCACGGTATAAGGAGAACCTGCCCACTCTGATTCCCGAAGAGGAAAGGGGTTCGAGAGTGTTGCTATACCACAGGACCCTTGCGGACAAGCTGATGGTAAAATTCCCAGCCGACAGCGCTAGTGGCAGAAGGCGCAGTTCCGAGGGCCATGTTGCAGGGGATGTGCGTAGATCGAGCAGCATGTACATCCCAGGCAGTGCAACAGTCTTTAAGGGCCTGGCCAGCTTTATGGCTCCCCACCAAGACTGTGTCACCGCTCCCCAGTCACGGCTGAGTCGGCGGGAGCACTGCAAAAGGATGGTGAGGGAGTACGTAGCGGATCGCACGACCATCCTTGGTGACGCCTCTGCCCCCTACAACTACTGGGTGTCGAAGCTGGACACGTGGCCTGAACTAGCCCTGTATGCCCTTGAGGTGCTTGCTTGTCCTGCGGCTAGCGTGTTGTCGGAGAGGGTGTTTAGTGCGGCTGGGGGAATCATCACAGATAAGCGTAGCCGCTTGTCAACCGACAGTGCCGACAGGCTAACACTCATCAAGATGAACAAAGGCTGGATTTCGCCAGACTTCTGTTCTCCACCAGCGGACAGCAGCGATACGTAAGCAATACGTAGGCTGCACCCGCGGATGGAAGCTACGTTCTCTCTCACCATCCAAAACGGGGACATTTCTGCTTCATCAATCTGTGTCTAATATTCCTCCTCCTCCTCCTCCTGCTCCTCCTCCTGAAACCTCACGTAATCACGCTGAACGGGCAATTTTTCTTAGGGCCACAAGGCTCACTCAAATAATTTTTCGGAACAATTTTTATAAGTTTCAATGCGCTTAAAAGCATTGGAACTTTAACTTGAACCAATTTTTCGTTACACTGGGCTGCCTCCAGGCCTAGTTACCACTTAAGCCACATTAACCAAAGCGATTAATGGGTTTCACCTGCCCTCTTGGCTGGCCATGGCCAATTTTTGGGATGTACATTAGTACTGTTGATACAGCAATTTTTGTGGGCCCTCGCCTACAGTGTAATCAAATTAATTTTTAGCCCACCTGCATTACAGCTGACGTTACCTCAGCTGTGTTGGGCAATGCAATGGGATATTTTTGTGTACCGCCGGTGGGTTCCAGGGAGCCACCCATGCTGTAGGTGCACACTGAGTTTTTAATACTTCTGTACACTTCTAAAGAACCCGTCTGACTGGGGCATGCAGTGTGGGCCGAAGCCCACCTGTATTACGCACGACATTACTACCTCAGCTGTGTTGGGCAATGCAATGGGATATTTCTATGTACCGCCGGTGGCTTCCTGGCACCCACCCAGGCAGTGGGTCCACAGGGAGTTAAACCTACATGTGTCCACTTGTAAAGAACCCCAGTCTGACTGGGGCATGCAGTGTGGGCCGAAGCCCACCTGCATTACGCACGACATTACTACCTCAGCTGTGTTGGGCAATGCAATGGGATATTTCTATGTACCGCCGGTGGCTTCCTGGCACCCACCCATGCTGTAGGTGCACACGGAGTTTTTACTACATCTGTACACTTATAAAGAACCCCAGTCAGACTGGGGCATGCAGTGTGGGCCGAAGCCCACCTGCATTAAGCACGACATTACTACCTCAGCTGTGTTGGGCAATGCAATGGGATATTTCTATGTACCGCCGGTGGCTTCCTGGCACCCACCCAGGCAGTGGGTCCACAGGGAGTTAAACCTACATGTGTCCACTTGTAAAGAACCCCAGTCTGACTGGGGCATGCAGTGTGGGCCGAAGCCCACCTGCATTACGCACGACATTACTACCTCAGCTGTGTTGGGCAATGCAATGGGATATTTCTATGTACCGCCGGTGGCTTCCTGGCACCCACCCATGCTGTAGGTGCACACGGAGTTTTTACTACATCTGTACACTTATAAAGAACCCCAGTCAGACTGGGGCATGCAGTGTGGGCCGAAGCCCACCTGCATTAAGCACGACATTACTACCTCAGCTGTGTTGGGCAATGCAATGGGATATTTCTGTGTACCGCCAGTGGGTTCCAGGGAGCCACCCATGCTGTGGGTCGACAGGGACTTCACAATAGGGAGTTGTACCTGCCTGTGTCTATGAATTAAAAAGCCCGGTCTGACTGGGGCATGCAGACACCTTGACAGAATGAATAGTGTGTGGCACATAGGTTCCCCATTGCTATGCCCACGTGTGCAGCTCCTGATGGCGGTGGCACAGGATTCTATTTCTCATTGCTTCTGTACAGCATTGTGGGCTATCGCTCCGCCACTTTTAAAGAGGGTCGCTGCCTAGCCGTGCCAACCTCTGCAGTGTGTGCCTGCGGTCCCTCGTCATGGCAGACGCAATTCTAAATAGACATGAGCGTGGTGTGGCATGAGGGCAGCTGAAGGCTGCGCAGGGACACTTTGGTGTGCGCTGTGGGGGGGAGGGGGGGCGGTTGGGCAGCATGTAACCCAGGAGAAGTGTCAGTGGAGTGTCATGCAGGCAGTGATTGTGCTTTGTTGGAGGTAGTGTGGTGCTTAGCAAAGGTATGCCATGCTAATGAGGGCTTTTCAGAAGTAGAAGTTGTTGGGAGGGGGGGGGGGCCACTCTTGCCGGTATTGTGGCTTAATAGTGGGACCTGGGAACTTGAGATGCAGCCCAACATGTAGCCCCTCGCCTGCCCTATCCGTCACTGTGTCATTCCCATCACTTTCCTGAATTGCCCAGATTTTCACACATGAAAACCTTAGCGAGCATCGGCGAAATACAAAAATGTTCTGGTCGCCCATTGACTTCAATGGGGTTCGTTGTTCGAAACGAACCCTCGAGCATCACGGGAAGTTCGTTACGAATAACGAACACCCGAACATTTTGGTGTTCGCTCATCTCTAATCCATAGTTATTGGGCCTAAAGCAACCAAATGTTTGCATACATAGGGCTTTTTAGGAAATTCTAATTCGGTATAAAGGGGTATAAAGTCCTCTTCTCAGGAGCCTTATGCATTAGCTAAGGCTGCATGCACACGGGAGGTTGGATTCCGCATTTGGAAGCCTGTAATGGCATCTGTGCGTACCTGCTTTTGTTCTTCTCTTCTGTGCTGCAGATGGTCTACTAGGTGAGCCATCAGACATGCGCAGTACAGATTTTTTTTAAAACTCCTGCATTTCCTGCGCAATCCGTGGCCCGTCCAAAATGTCAATTGCGGAAGGGCCGCAGGTCGGATAGCTTCCATTGACTTCAATGGAAGCCGTCTGTGCGGGAACCGCAGTAAAATGGAGCATGCTGCAATTTTTTTATTTTTTTTTCTGCAAGTGGAAACTGCAAATGGTTTCTTCTCATGTCCATGAAGAATCATTTTTGCATAGCATCCTATGGGCAGTATTTGCTGCGGAATCCGGTGGTTTATTTTATGGGTTGCACCAGTTTCTATTGCCATGCCGCCTCCAAGGGTCCTTCTGATGGATAGGCCATTACTTTTCTCAGGGACTTCCTGCTGGCCACCTGCAACTGTGAACCTGCAGACCACTATGTGGCCAGCACAGTTCAAATTCATTTTTGCAAGAGAATCTGCCTCTTTAAGTGAATTGTTAACATAACAATACAATAAACTTGTATTTTTTCACAGTTAACCATATTCCCTTCTTCAGAACACCATTTCAGTCACACTTACTCCTTGGTGACACTTATATCATCTATACGTCATCTACAATATGAAGCCACTGCCTCCCAAGAACATATAGTCTCTCTTAGACTTATCAACACCATGGCTCTCTCAAGTGATTTCTGTAAGGTCTCATTTCTCATTCTTTGCACTGGTCCCAACACTATCTTGCCACATTCAAAATACCAGTTACACATTACTTATACTGTCCCCAACTCCCCTCTCTTTGACCCACTCTCACAGCCCTCCGACTTGCTCCTCAGTGACTGGCTTGGGCCTAGACCTCTGTTCTTACTGCAAGTATATTTACTTCTTGCCATGCACCTTGCTATACGCATACGCACTCACTTGGTGCTAAACACACATTTTTTGGGCTGCACCTCAGCCCCATCTGCCATGGTTGTGGCGCAATGCCCTTCACCAACACATCAGTGCAAGGCACCACTGCATTGTCCCCTACTGACTGAAACCTCCTCCTCTTGCAGAACTGCATCCAAAAACCTCATTCCGAGTTTAATTAGCTTTTAACCCCTTAAGGACCAAGCACGGTAAATATATGCTGCTTGGTCCTGGGCTTTAATCCCAGTCGATAGCAAAAGTTAGTAAAAACTAAGAACCCAGAGAAAAAGGGAGAAGTAGTTTTTAACTGCTTCTGCTTTCTCTTTTCCCTGGTACATAGCGCTCAATGAGTGCTATCTACTAATAAGTGAAAGTAGAAGTGTTTCTTCCACTATGCGACCCTGGCGGCCAGGTCTTCTTTTGCCACTGATCTGTCCAAGCATTATAGATTTTTGCAAGCGACTCTGCTCGTATTACATGGCCAAAATCCGTGAGTCTGAGCCTGGTCATCTTGCCCTCCAGTGATATATCGGGTCTTATACAATTTAGGACGTCTCTGTTTGTTACTCTCGCTGTCCCGGGCATACGCAGCAGCTTTCGCCAGCAGCACAGCTCAAATGCATCAATCCTCCTATCAGCTTTTTTTCCCAGTCCAGCTTTCACATCCATACATGGCTATGCGGAAAACAGTGGTTTGCACTATCCTGCATTTAGTTGCTATAACAATATCCCTAATTTTCCAGATTTTGCCCATGTTTAGCATTGCGCGTCACCCCCAATGCTATCCTATGTTTTATCTCTGTCATTGATTCTCTAGCCTCGTCAATTTTTGAGCCAAGATGAATTTTTGTATGCATTCCATTATCTCATTGTCGTTTGTTTTTTTTTTATTATTTGAATTTGGCCATTTTTTAGTCTTCTTTAAATTCAGGTAGAGGCTCATTTTTTCACTTTTAGTTTTAGGTCGCCTGCAGACGGCCGGGTCGGATCCGGCTGCGAGAATTCGTGCAGCGGGACCCGACCCCAGCCCCTGCAGAGACCAGCGCCGCACTCACCTGCTCCTGCGGCTCCGGCTCTTTGATGTTCCGGCATGCGTAGACCAGAGCCGGCGGCCGAGGAGTGACATTTCTGTGTGAGGCTCTGCGAGCCCCGCACAGAAATAGAGCATGCCGCGATTTGTTTTCTGCGCGTGATTTCGTGCAGACAAATTGCGGCCGTCTGCCTAGGATTGCGTTTTCTAACGCAATCCTATGGCAGCTTCCACGGGCGGAAATTCTGCGAGAAATCCTGCCATGGAATTTCCGCCCATGTGCAGGGGGCCTTAATCTTGCATTTAGCTGCTTCAAACCAGCTTCTATTTCTGCAAGCACAACATTCCCTGGTGTGTTGATGTAAACTGTGTACTGTCTGCTTGGATTGTTTACCATCTAGGTCTTGTTAGGTCTTCAGGTTCCAGCGTGGGGCTGTCCCTATTTGGATGATTGTCCCACTTGCAGGCAGGATTCATGGAGTAAGCTGTCTTGTGAGAGTAGGGACCCACGAGACAACAAAGACCCTTGTCAGAGACTCATGGGCTTAAGTGTCTTGGCCAAAATATGAACCAATACCTTGTACCATATCTATTCCATCTGTTTATGCATGCAGGTATGCTAGGTGAGTGTCTTGGGAGTTTGTCAGTCATTGGTTTATGTGTGTCGATCAGTCTAGTTTGCAGTTAACTATCTCTTGGTGTTTCATGTGTACATTTGCTTGAAGCTTTCAGGTTCCAGAGCCAGGGCGTCCAGGTTGGACGTGACAGGCCCCTTCTGAAAAGAAACTGTGTCTCATGTTCCTCATCCAGAAATCGTGAGCCAGGCACTGCAGGGGGAGCAGAGTGCAGAATATCTGCATAGGCCTTAAAGCAGAGAGTCAGCAGCAGTGTCCTACTTTCTCTCTTTGTCACTTCCCCAACTAGCCTTAGGCCAAGCCCACCCAAACTAAAACAAGGTTGGAGATCTTGCCTCATGACAGAAATTTTGTTAATTCACTTCCATCCCCAGTTCTTGGTAAATCTTGGTTATTCTAAGGTCTTTACTAATTTGATGAGGATCACCAATAGTCCTTCAGATAGCACATGTACTAGCAGACAACTGTACAGGGAGCTAACTGCTTACAGATTTACACAGCTTTTTATATCACACTTGCCCTTTGACTAGTATACATTTACAATTTCCACACCAGTTAATATTTGTCTGCTTGCCTAAATATGTGAAAAATGTTTTCAATATATTTTCTCCTTTCAGGGGTTGCTTTCACAAGTAACATAGACAGATGGAAGGAGCTTCGTAAATTTTCTCTTTCCACAATGCGGAATTTTGGTATGGGAAAACGGAATATGGAGAATCTGATTCAAGAAGAGACTCTGTGTCTAGTGACAGAATTTAAGAAAACAAAAGGTTGTTGCAGACCATAATCGGCTCTCTACTATGTGATTTCCTAAATTAAATATGTTTTTGTAAAAAAAAAAATCACATTATTAAACAAAAATATAAATCATGTACTTATATACACACCACGTGTACAGTGAGTAAAATTTCTGTTATGTCTGTACAGATTACCTTTAGGAGACCCTAACACATGCCACAACAAACTATTGTCTGGGTTATCCTTTCTAGCTTTGTAGTATTCATTGTTACATAAAAAGGTACTGCTTTTCCTTGTGAATATCCAGCTAAGCATAAGGAATTTTTAAGGTGATACTCCTTGGGGGGCTTTCCTCCAGAAAGAAGAAAGATCTCTTCACGTGACTACCCAGTAAATCATTCTGCAATCCTTTTAAATGGGTTGTCTCATCATAGATGTCCCCCCTCCCTTCAGAATGCAGCCTTTGCATGCCTGGCTTCCTAGAGATACCGGTTAGTCAAGCAAGCTAAGTCAGGGAGAAGCTGCAACTCTTTCTCTCGTTCGATTCACAGTAAAACATAGCTGTTTTGTAATGAGGGAGCCTGAAGAGATTTCATTCTAACCAAGCTTTAAAGGGGTTGTCCCGAGGCAGCAAGTGGGTCTATACACTTCTGCATGGCCATAATAATGCACTTTGTAATGTACATTGTGCATTAATTATGAGCCATACAGAAGTTATAAAAAGTTTTATACTTACCTGCTCCGTTGCTGGCGTCCTCGTCTCCATGGTGCCGACTAATTTTCGCCCTCCGATGGCCAAATTAGCCGCGCTTGCGCAGTCCGGGTCTTCTCCTCTTCTCTATGGGGCTCCGTGTAGCTCCGCCCCGTCACGTGCCGATTCCAGCCAATCAGGAGGCTGGAATCGGCAATGGACCGCACAGAAGCCCTGCGGTCCATGAAGACAGAGGATCCCGGCGGCCATCTTCAGCAGGTGAGTATGAAGACGCCGGACCGCCGGGATTCAGGTAAGCGCTGTGCGGGTGGGTTTTTTAACCCCTGCATCGGGGTTGTCTCGCGCCGAACGGGGGGGGAATTTAAAAAAAAAAAAAACCCGTTTCGGCGCGGGACATCTCCTTTAAGTATTCATCGCCCAACAGGCTCTCTTTTCTCTTTAAAGGGTTGGACAATTGACATACAAGATAGCCTCCTATGGGTATCACCAGTGGAATGGTTGTATTCCTTCTTCCTTGGAACATTTCCTTGAAAACTTCTTACCTTTTGATGCATCTCCCCAAGGAGAATTAAAACTTTTCATGAGATTTCATACCTACAAACATATGTAAGACAAGCATTTAATATAAATTCTGCCCTGCCAGGAGCTTCATATGCTGAAATTATTTGCACATATAAGCTGCCAGGGAAGACCCAGGCATCATTCAGGTGACTGTAATGCAGTTATGATTTCTGGCCCAAAGTCAGAATGACCTAAATGCACAGAATTAGAGACCATCGCCAGGCCAGAAATTGTGTGTGTTCCTAAGTCTCAGGGTTTTACTTTTTTGATAGGTTAGCAACTACTATCTTTTTGAAAAGTGGTTTGCAATGGATTACTTTAAAACCGTTGAGTGACAAAAAGGTATATATTATATAAATATTAGAACTTTTCATGCATTTCATCTTTCTCTTTCTATGTTCTAGAATCATTGGTGGACCCTCGAGAGTACATAAGTAAAGCTAGCTGTAACACTATTTTCGTTATCATGTTTGGAAATCGTTGTGACTACGAGGATTCAGAGCTCCTTAACTTAATATACTTGATGCATGCAGCATTCACCATCGCCAGCTCAGGATGGGGCCAGGTTAGAACTGAAAAATGCCTGATTCCTTCCAGATATAGTAAAATGTTGACATTTTGGAAATAATACTTTGTCTAGCATTTTGGCAAATGCTTAGAGAAAATTAACAAAATATTAAAATAAACAACTGTCACATGACCAATCCAATGTCATAGCGTCAGAAGGAAACCTACCCGTCATATCAGGGGGCTTGTTTATAACAGTTTCCTAACCCGGCTCTTTGCTGTCAGTCAGCATTACAGATGAAGGGGGCTCTGCGATGATGATCGGGGTTAATGATGTATGTTGCCTCCACACCAGGTTATACTGATTACCCTTCATTTTGTATTTATGTACCGCGCAAGGGTGGACTTGAAAGCAGGTCATATGTTTTTCCCTCCCACAGGATGATGGAGCTGGAACTATTGACATATACAACTCTGATTGGTGCTTGAAGGCGAGCCTCTCTATGGGCAGGCACTAACCTGGGCTTTATAAAACCATTCTGTGACTAGGGCTGGTTATTAGTCCCCAGTCTACCTTCAAGGCTGGAGGTTCCGCTAAACCTGTTTTGTTTATTTTACTTTTGTTGGTGGTTTGGGGTTCCTGATACTCTGAGCATCTATATTAAGTTCAGGGAAATAATTCTTGGAAACTCAGGTCATTTGACCAGATCACTACAGGGTCTAGTTAGAGACATTGTTCTCTTTTATAAGGCACTACTAGGTCTTAGGCTTAGTTTGTGCTACATATTGCTCTTTTCTGTAAAGGCACTGCTAGGTCTCAGGCATACTTTGTGCAAGTACATCCTTTCTGTCCTATCTGGGATAGCAGACTATCTAGGGACCAGGCTATTGAACAGTGGACACACTGCAGGTGGACTCAGTTCTAGCATTATAGCTACCTATAGAGTGTTTTTCATATTTAGTCCTCATCCATCTATGCTAGCACCACCTCTGATTGAGATTCAAAACAACTGATAGGGGAGGGGGGGGGGGGGGGGTTCTATTAAGCTTCCTGATGAAGCTAAAGACTCAACTGAAATGTGTTGAACCATACAAACTAGAACTGAACCATACTAATTAGAACTGAACTGTATGAATCAGAATCATTTTTATTGGTACTTTTATTGATGAACCACATAAACTAGAATCGATTTATGTTCTAGTGACAAGAAGGGACTTGCAGTACAGCACTATCAGCCCTTTGGTAGGATAGTGGTTAAAGGGGTTGTCCCGCGCCGAAACGGGTTTTTTTTTTTCCACCCCCCCCCCCCCCCCCGGTCGGCGCGAGACAACCCCGATGCAGGGAGGTAAAGAAAGCTTACCGGAGCGCTTACCTTAATCCCCGCGCTCCGGTGACTTCAATACTTACCGCTGAAGATGGCCGCCGGGATCCTCTGTCTCCGTGGACCGCAGCTCTTCTGTGCGGTCCATTGCCGATTCCAGCCTCCTGATTGGCTGGAATCGGCACGTGACGGGGCGGAGCTACACGGAGCCTGCATTCTGCACGAGCGGCTCCATAGAAGACAGGAGAAGACCCGGACTGCGCAAGCGCGGCTAATTTGGCCATCGGAGGGCGAAAATTAGTCGGCACCATGGAGACGAGGACGCCAGCAACGGAGCAGGTAAGTATAAAACTTTTTATAACTTCTGTATGGCTCATAATTAATGCACAATGTACATTACAAAGTGCATTAATATGGCCATACAGAAGTGTATAGACCCACTTGCTGCCGCGGGACAACCCCTTTAATATTAGCTTTCCACTAGCATCATTCCAGCACAGTCACCCTTGTCTCAAAACAGGGTGGGGAGATTTATATTCCACTAGGGGTCTCAATATACAATCTTGAAGACCTCTATAAATGAACCCTTTGCTAGGATAGGTGGTTAATAATTAACCACATCTCTGGAAGTGTAGACCTACAAGACATCTGGATGGTGTTTGTATTTGGGTGTTGTGTAATATCCTTAGCATAACTGAGGGACATATCCCCTGGTTCATGCTTTATTGGGGGATATCATTGAAACCCATCTTTTCATCATATCCTGTGTTGGGGTGGTGGAGTCCTATGTGTTTTTGTTTTGTCTTGTTGTAGCCCAGTCTCCTTATTTTTGCTTTATATTGAGTAATAATAAAAGTTAAGTTTTAAGGAATTAATCCAGCGATAAAGTTGTCTGCCTCAGTGAAATTATATATCATATGATACTGACGGTTTTGTCATTTGGGTCAAGAGGGGTGTTGTCACTAATACTGCTACGCTCTAAACCTCTACTTCATTTTGCTTTAGTTGTATGACATGTTTCCTCGGTTCATGAGGTTTATCCCTGGGAGACATCAAAAGATCTTCATCTATATGAAAAAGCTCCTACAGTACGTGGAAAAAAGAGTTGAAATGAACAAGAAAACATTGGATGAACATAACCCAAGGGACTACATTGATGCTTTTCTTATTAAAATGGAGAAGGTAAATAAAAAGGAGGGGTCTCACGGCGCCCTGTACAGTGGCACTACTGTATGTGTTTGAAATATGTTCAGTGTTTAAAAGGTAAAATACCTCTGTACTTTGATATACGATGTAGTGTGGCACCTCTGTGTGCCCAATATTAGACTGCAAGCAGCACCTAAACAGACCATAGAATTACTCTTGTAATATGACACGTAATAACATCCACACAACTAAACATAGACAACACAAAATCGGTTTGAGTGCATGAGTTTTATTTGTTATAAATAACAATTACTTTAAGGATAATTGGAATTCAAACAAATATAAGCCAAATATCCAGTCTATTGCAGGAAAAACAATATACAACAAAAAGTAGCCCGCCTCTGATCCCGACACTGCACTTTTTGGAGGAGGCCAGAGCCCTATCATTTTACCATAGCAGTATAAGAAATGAAAGCTGCACTATGATTGATTTGCAACACGTCAGACTGGAGCGAGGTGGGCAGCAAAGATGGTGGTCACGGTTGCTCCACTGCCTTCCCTCACCAGGCGGAAGGGTGTTGTGCAGCTGAAAAAAATAACTTAGTTTTTGTTTTTTGTGGTGCTACCCACAGAGTCGGGTAGGGTAAATTAGTAATTTGTCAAGTTCGTCATGCCACTCTGTATACACATCAAAACCTATGCCAGACAACATAATAATAAAAAGGGGAAAACAAAATTAAATTTCTCCTTTCTCTTGAAGTGTGGTGTGGTGGGAAGGGACTCCAGGAGGCAGGATGAACGATGCAATCAAGAAATGTGCTTTTCTTGTCAGGAATATTTTCAGTACTTAATTCACATTAGCATTACTTTATCATGAGGTTTAAATCACTTAAGTGATTCAGTTACATCAATTTGAACGAGTGCAGGTATGAAGTACAGAAACCGTATCTGAACACTGATGGGCTCTTTAATAGCAAGCAAGCATGGGAATCCTTTCTGTCCTCTATGCTTTGCCCTCCTGCTTTTCTCTCTTTCTCTTTTCTTCTGTTCTTTCAGGTATGAAGGTCTACTATCAGTTAGATTCAGTTACTTTAGTCTGTTTCTTATTTTTTAGTTCTGTCTCTTTCTTTATCTTGCTAAAAAGTCCTGTTTTATCTTATTTCTGTTTTCTTCTCCAGACTTTTTATAACTTGGGTACTCAGACCTTTTCTCCTTCCCACCACACTGGCTTCTTCTTCTATCCTCACTCCTCAGCTGTTCTAGGCTCTCACCTAACACTCCATTCTTCTCTTCTGGACTCTGCCCTCTCAAACTCCTTCCCTCTCTTTTATATGAACTCACTATTAACCAACCCGTGTAGAGGACCTTTCTACCAATTACAGCTTGCCTATCTCTTGACTAGCTTACCCATACCTCTAACTTAGGTTTTTGTTTCTCAGACAAAGTGTGGTAAACTAATAATTAAATTGAACAATCTTAAAATAACACAGATATCAATGAAGCATCCACATTGTTATTATGGAGTGTAAACTCCTGTAGACTACAGTTTGCTATGGGCAACAAAGACAGATTTCTGCACTCTCTGTGACTTCTGAATTACACCAGAGCCCAGTAACATGACTTCTCTTAAACCTATCAATTCAGCCAATCAGTATGCGGTACAGGTTCTTTCAGTCCATAACAGCAGAAATCAGTGAACAAAGTCATGTGACATCTCTCTGACGGTCCTGGCAAGAAAATAAATAAAGTACAAACGTAATACTCATATATACGGTCATTTACCCCCTGACAGTTGGTCTTTCTAGATTTCAAGCTCCATGAGCAACTGCTGCCTCTGTATCCTCTATAGCTATGCTCCATATACTCATAGAAACAGCAGAACATGGTAAAGTTCTGAAACATTGAACTATACACCATCCCCATAGTGCTAGAAAGCTGGACTTCCAGCACACTGCTAGTGAGAACCCATCACTTTTTAAGCCTGAAGGACTCTGTCCAAATCATTGCTTCATGTGATGAAATGTTGATGTATGTAAATTTTCAAGCAATTCTTATATCAAATCTAAAGTGCAGTCCCTTTTCTCTTTTACCCAAATAATGCATATTTAATAATGTTTTCTCTTTAATTCACAGACAAGTAATAATCCCAAAAGTGAATTCCACCTCACCAATTTGGTGAACACTGTTTTGCAGATTATATTTGCTGGAGTGGAGACCATCAGCACAACCCTGACCTATTCTCTACTTCTTCTAATGAAATACCCAGATGTCCTTGGTAGGTAAAAATCTTTCCAATAACCTGAAACCATTAAACTTTACTTAAAAGAATATAGCATATTAAAAATGCTAGTGCACAGAGACCGGTCAACGCTTCACCAGTACCTCACTATGGACTCTTTATGCTTCTATTGTATTAGTTCATAGGTGTAATATGTGTTCAGTATATATTTAGCTTGCAATGAAGATCAATCCCTAAGATATAGATCCCAGTGGCAATTGATCAAATCCTAAGTCAGCTCCACAAGGATGGTCTTCTGCTAGACCACTGACTCCCATTATTTTGTCAGAGCCTGGGCCAGTAAATATGTCTCATTTTGGTTTCTAATGCACTGTGTCTCACAGCCACCATAAGAAATAACATTTGGAATCTTGTTATACATTCTCGTGTAATTACTACTAGCCAAAATCAACAAGGAGATTGACAAAGTGATTGGTCGGGAACGATGTCCAAAGATTCAAGACCAGAACCAGATGCCATTCACTGATGCTGTTATTCATGAAATACAACGTTTCATAGATATACTTCCAATAGGTGTGCCACGGAAAACAGCAAAAGACATTACGTACAGAGGATACTCCATACCCATGGTAGGTATCCTAAAACGTTTGGCTGTAAAGACTTGGAAATGGATTATGAGATGTCCTACTTATGTCAATGGTGGATGACTTCTACTTGAGGATTAATCTTGTAGGCACTAGACAAGATGTAGTTATTATTCTCCGAATTCAGAGAACATAAGAAACTGAAGCGCGATCACATAAAAATTACAGGGAAGCCTAATATGGGTCCTATTGTAAACAATGGACAATCTGTGTAATCTGGATTTGTCAGATCCTTCAGAGACACTTTGTTGTCACTCTCCACTTTAGCTAATTGATGAAGGTCCTTAAAGTGGGACTCTTCTCACCTTACTCTAAATATCCTGATGGGGTATTTAAAAATGGGCCTCCTAAGGCAGACAACCCCTTTAAGCTACATTGTATTGTATTCCAGAACACCAATGTGTTTCCAATATTGTCCTCTGTGCTGAAAGACCCCAACTGCTTCCTGCACCCAAATGAATTCAACCCCAAGAATTTCCTGGATGAAAATGGTGAATTTAAAAAGAATGACGCCTTCATCCCTCTGGCTGCAGGTATATGTAGTTTTTAAAACCAACATGGTGCTAAAAGATGGACATTAGGAAATCTGTAATCACTGTTTTACATACCCTGCTTAAATAACAATGTCACAGACATTCGCACAGTTATTTTGTTGGAAATAGTATTTCAAGCTGTAAAATCTAGGGTTTTACTTTTCTCGTGCCCTATGCAAATTAAGGTGAATCGGTCTGGTGGACGGGTCAGACCATCTATGCTGAGTTGCCTGAACCAATTCTGATGCCTATCTTACCTCCCCAAACAAACCAGTGAAATGGAGACTTTCTCCATATCATTGCCGCCATGGTCTAAATCTTTCGCATGTGCCGTCACCTCTGGAACAGATGCATGCGCAGCTCATCTGTTCCTATTGTGGGCAAGCTCAACAAATCATACTGCGCATGTACTGGTCCTGGAGGTCATGAAGCTTTGTAGGATTTAGATCACGACAGTGATGACATGGACAAGGTGTTGCGTCATTGGCACAGAGAGGGGCATGTTTAGGTAAGTATGCAACCCATCAGGGTCGGTCCGGTCAACTCACCACAGACAGTCTAGCTCACCCACTGAACCGATCGCCCCTAATTTACATGCAGTGCAGGAAAAATACAACTCTGGATTTTACAGGTATGCTTGAAATACTATTTTCAACAAAGTAACTTTGTAAATGACTGACATTGTGTAAAACATGTACATGGTTTACTATGTAGAAAACTGGCGACAGGTTCCCTTTAAACTTTATCATAACTGCTATTGGAGGCTTCTTCACCTTGTAGCAGAAGTAAGCTTTATGCTGGTTTATTATAGATGCTAAGTTGTATTAGACTGTGTTCGCATCTGCGTCTTATGACGGAACTGAAGAGTGCCAAATGGGAGGTTCCAGCACAGATGTGAAAGCAGCCTTATAAAGTTGTGACTGATGCACTTCAGTGACACGATTTATTTTAATTCTACTGCAGGTAAAAGGACTTGCTTGGGAGAAGGCCTCTCTCGAATGGAGCTGTTTATTTTCTTAATTACCATATTGCAAAAGTTTAAGTTGAAGCCACCCATTCCTCCGGAGGATTTGAACATCACGCCAGATATATCTGGGCTTGGAAATTTTCCAAAACCTTACACAGTGGCTTTTATCCCTCAATAAATAGTAATTTGTACATGTTACATCACAGTGTGCTTTCAAATTATTTGTGTAGACATGAGCTTTCCAACCGTGTAAGTCTGTATTGAATTTAAGATTACTGTACTTATTTATGTGATTATAGAAGAGTAATGTGACATTCCTGGAGCCCAATGCAGGACCCTCCAGATATCAGTCATTCTTTATAGTTATTTCCTATGAGGCAGCAGGACTCAGGGTCTGTATACTAGGTTGCCCCTTATTTTTCAAATTTGTAAAAGTTTAGCTCCAACCCCCTTATCTCCAATCAACAAAAAAATGATCTGTACAAAATTTTAGCTCAATTGGACAGCTGCGGGGCAACCCTCATCCTTTTTGACAATTTCGCCCGGGAATTCATTTTTTAAGATAAAAAAAAAATTTTTTGTTATTTTATTTATAATCACTTGCAAGTACTAGTAATGGAAATTAATGCAAGTTTTGATTAATTTAATAAACATTGCTATTGCTAAATTAGGCCGGCGCTACAATTGATTTAACGTACACTTATGCTATGAGTGAATTACATTATGAGTTTTGCACAATAACGCTGCATGCAGTAATTTTCATACATTAAAGTAATGTTGGTATTAATGGCAGCGTTACTTTTAACATAGTTCCCTAATGTATAACACTTCGCACAACCTTGGTCTGTGTTATACAAAGAGAAAGTTATCGGGCTTTGTCATTAAACTTAATAGAAGGATGATCCTGGTTACAAAAGTGGAATGAAAAACTTGAGAAGACAGTTATTGTGAATGACATTGCAGAAAGAGACCTCAAACTCAGTCAGGATTACAATAACAATCTCACAAAAATGAAACTGTGAAACTATTTGGCCAAACATACACGGACAGGTCGGATTGCACATGTAGATTCTGACCAAAATGCCTTGACAGTGACACCTGCGTACCTGTCCTGTTTACTTGGTTAAACAAAGAAATTCTGGTTTTGGTGCTTTGCCAATGAGTCCTTGTGGTGCTTCACAAATATGTTCAGTGAGTCAAACACTCAAACGATAGCATATGGTTTTTGAAAGGATTAGGGTCAGGGAAAGGGTTAAGATTAGGGTTAGTGCGAGGATAAGGATTAGGGTCAGGGATATAGATAGGATTATCTTAAAGTAAGAGTTGAGTTTAAAGGGAAGGTCAAATGTAATGCGTTTTTGGTGGTTTTGCAATGACTCCTTATGGGGCTTTACAAATGTGTGCAGTGACTCATCTACCAAAACAGAAAAAACAGGGTTAGTGGGTACAACGAAGAAAATGGGGTTTTGGTGCTTTGGCGATGAATCCATCATGGTGCTTCAAAAATATGTGCAGTGAGTCATACACTCAAACTATAGCATAGGGTTTTTGAAAGAATTAGGGTCATGGAATGGGTTAAGATTAGAGATGAGTGAGCACTAGAGATGAGTGAGCACCAAACTGCTCGGGTGCTCGTTATTCGAGTTGAACTTTTTGTAATGCTCAAGAGCTCATTTTGAGTAACAAACCCCATTGAAGTCAATGGGGGACTCAAGTATTTTTGTATGGGACCGATGCTCCGCATGGGGGAGGTTATGTGAAACACCTGAAAACATCAGAAAGTCATGCAAACACCACAGAAACGGATAGGGAACCAAAGGGGCAGCATGAATGGGTGCATCTGAGGCTCCCAGGTCGCACCATGAGGCCAAAGTGGTAGCAAGAGCTTGGCGGTCACCCCCCTAACAATTTACTTGGGACAGACCCTCATTAGCAAGGCACACGCGCTGGCACATCTTAGCTAAGCACGACACTAGCTGCAACCAAGGACAATCACTGGCTGCAGGTGACACCGCAGCCTCTTCTCCTGGATTACATGCTGGCATTGCTGTCCAACCCCCGCACGACCCTGCGTCCACAGCGCACACAAAATTTTCCCTGCGCAGCGTTCAGCTGGCCTCATGCCACATGCTTGCTTCATAGCCACACCACCCTCATGTCTATTTATAAGTGTGTCTGTGATGAGGAGGAACCGGACACACTGCAGAGGGTTGGCAGGGCCTCGCAGCAACCCGCTTTGAAAGTGAGAATTGATGATAAATTGCCATACAATCATCATTCCAATCTCGTGCCACCTTCGTTACAAAATTGTCAGGAGCCGCAAACGTGGGCCTAAAGGGGACTTTGGTGCCAGCACTTCTACACATCTCCACAATGCAGCAGCGCATACAAACACCAAAGATTGGTTTGAAGCAGGAGGTGTCGCAAAAGTAGCCACCACAGGTATATAGTGACCCTGTGAAAGTCTCATTAAATCAGTTACGCTTCCTGTGAATGCTCCAATCCAGTATCTCGGATAACTGTGGTAATTTGTAGCACAAAAGATAATACATGTCGCCCAGCGCTGATCTCCAGACCCCAAGAAGGAGGAGGAGGTGGCATAATAAGCCCGAGAAACCATGACCAAGGTAGGACTCGCAATACTCTGTGTGGGAAGCACGTCAGCGAGCCCAGGGTCAGGCTCGGTCCCATCCTCCACCTTGTGTGACCCAAGGTGCCATGAATTACATAGCAATGGGAAATCCATGTGTCCCCACACAATTCATTTTGTGTAGGTGTCAGATAGCTAAACAACGCAATGGGAAAGCCTTCTGCGCCCTACCCAAGTCAGTCAGTGTATTTGTGCCAGACAGGTAAAACACCGCAATGGGAAGTCTTTGTGCACCCACAGCATAGGTGAGCCCATTAAACTCAAAAACAGTATTACACATGAAGAAATCAGAGTGCCCACACAAAGCAGAATTTCAATCTGCCCAGGTGCTCGGCCCACACTTCTGCACAAGTCATTCAGTGTTTTTGTGCAAGACAGCTGAACACCACTATGGGAAACCTTTGTGCACCCACAGTAGAGGCAGACCCCTGACACATTTTTCTGTAGCAAGAGTATAGGCGAACCCCTGAAACCTTTCTGTAGCAAGAGAAAAGGCGAACACCTCAAACCTTTTAGTAGCAAGTGTATAGGCGAACCCCTCCAACCTTTTAGTAGCAAGTGTATAGGCGAACCCCTCCAACCTTTTAGTAGCAAGTGTATAGGCGAACCCCTCCAACCTTTTAGTAGCAAGTGTATAGGCGAACACCTCAAACCTTTTAGTAGCAAGTGTATAGGCGAACCCCTCAAATCTTTCTGTAGCAAGTGTATAGGCGGACCCCCAAACCTCTTAGTAGCAAGTGTATAGGCAGACCCCTCCAACCTTTTAGTAGCAAGTGTATAGGCGAACCCCTCAAACCATTCAGTAGCAAGTGTATAGGTGGACCCCCCAAACCTCTTAGTAGCAAGTGTATAGGCGGACCCCTCCAACCTTTTAGTAGCAAGAGTATAGGCGGACCCCTCCAACCTTTTAGTAGCAAGAGTATAGGCGGACCCCTCCAACCTTTTAGTAGCAAGAGTATAGGCGGACCCCTCCAACCTTTTTAGTAGCAAGAGTATAGGTGGACCCCTCCAACCTTGTAGTAGCAAGAGTATAGGTGGACCCCTCCAACCTTGTAGTAGCAAGTGTATAGGTGGACCCCTCCAACCTTTTAGTAGCAAGTGTATAGGCGGACCCCTCTAACCCTTTAGTAGCAAGTGTATAGGCGAATCCCTGAAACATTTCTGTTGCAAGAGTATAGGTGAACCCCTCAAACATTGGTGTACCAAGAGTATAGGTGAACACCTGAAAAAATTTGTTTGTCAAGAGTATAGGCGAGGGCCTAAAAATTGGTGTACCAAGAGTACAAAAGTGTACCCCTGAAAAATTGCTTAACCCCGAGGGCAGGTGAAAGCCATAGACATTTTTTAAAGATACAGCTTGTTGTTGTATTATTTGTAACAGAGCCTGGAGGCAGCCCTCCGAAAACATTGGTTTTAACAGAGCCTTTTGGCCTGCAGAAAAATTGGCGGTTCAGCGTAATGACATGCTGTTTTAAGAGAGAGAGTAAGTTCCGAAAGGGATAGACCAAGCTACTTTTCCCCTTTTTTGGGGCTAGAGAGAGGATGCATATTTCTCCTATTGCAGCTAAAATAATCATTAGGATCCGCTGCATTCCACCGGTGGAGAAGAGAAGTCTGGGGAATTCCAGCCTTTGTGCATCTTTAGGAGTGTAAGCATGTTGGCGCTGGCAGTTGACAGGCGGGTATGCTTATCCTTGATGATCCCCCAGCTGCACTAAACACCCTCTCTGACAAGACGCTAGCGGCACGGCAGGCCAGCACCTCCAGGGTGTACAGCGCAAGTTCGTGCCACGTGTCCAGCTTTGACACCCAATAGTTGTATGGAGCAGAGGCATCACGGAGGACGGTGGTACGATCGGCTATGTACTGCCTCACCATCTTTTTACATTGCTCCCTCCGACTTTACTGGGGAGTGGTCACACAGTCTTTCTGGGGAGCCATAAAACTGGCAAAGGCCTTGGAGAGTGTTCCCCTGCCCGTGCTGGACATGCTGCCTGATCCTCACGCCTCCCCTGCTACTTGGCACGCTGAACTGCGTCTTCTGCCGCTAGTGCTGTCAGACGGGAACTTTAGCATCACTTTTTCCACCAGGTCCCTGTGGTAAGGTTAGCACGAAGTGCGTACAACACACCTTCCAAAAGCATGGTGGCATGGAGCTATGGAAACCTCCACATCACCGCCATAATGCAGCTCTACTTCACTGATAACTTGTACGGAGCCGGAATAATTGCACAATATTTTTTATTTCGAGGCTTTGTTTTGCCTTTTTTCATATTCTTCGCCTAATTTACTTTTTCCAAAACGTGAACACCCAGAATATCTATATTATTGCACTCAAACATTATGCGTGAATGATTCTTTCCGTTATTTTGGTGCCAGTTCCTAATGTACTCATATATGGCATCAGCACATTTTTATCTGCATTATTCCACTTTTTTGTGCATTTCAGCATCCGGTCCGGTCTATCATTTGTATTAATGCTGATGGTCACTCCCAGGTTTGGCTTTGCCCCCCCCCCAAAAATTAGCAATAATGACTCAATGTTTACGAACAGCATGTATATTTTATCTCCAACCAAACAGGAAAAGAATTTATTTTATAAGCTTACTAGCTGACCCGTCGCGCGTTGCTGCGAAGACAGACATTCATACATACATACATACATTCGTTTTTATATATCTAGATAACAACTAGAGATGAGCCAGCGTACTCGGAAAAGCACTACTCGCTCGAGTAATTTGCTTTATCCGAGTATCGCTGTGCTCGTCCCTGAAGATTCGGGTGCCGCTGCAGCTGACAGGTGAGTCGCAGCGAGGAGCAGGGGAGAGCGGGCAGGAGAGAGGGAGAGAAAGATCTCCCCTCCGTTCCTCCCCGCTCTCCCCTGCAGCTCCCCGCTCCGTGCCGGCACCCGAATCTTCAGGGAGGGGCACAGCGATACTCGGATAAAGCAAATTACTCGAGTGAGTAGTGCTTTTCCGAGTACGCTCGCTCATCTCTAATAACAACCAATCACAGCGCAGCTTTCAAGTTACCTCAGCGGTATAATATATAACAACCAATCGCAGCTCAGCTTTCATGTAACCTCAGTAGTATAAGAAGTAGCAACCAATCAAAGCACCGCTTTCATGTTACCTCAGCAGTATAAGAAATAGCAACCAATCACAACACAGCTTTCATTTTATCTCAGCATTCTCAATATCCAGCAATTGTATTGCGAAACGTTCGGCGGATGCATCATTTTGTAGTTGAACACGCTTGCTCGTAATGCCTTTTTCTTTTGTGCTTGAGATGGAAATCAAACAATCTTTGTCTGGGCGGCATAACTGTTGACGATGCTCGCACGCGCGCCAACTATCATAGGATAGATGTACTATGCCAGTAATCTTCCCAGGAGTGTACTCAACAACTTTCCAAAGTTTCATGGCGAATAAATGAATGGTGTAGTAATGCATAAAGGACAGACAGACCTACTTTCATTTTTATATATATATAGATGACATCAGGTAGTGAGAGAATTAGATTCCGTATGTAAAACTTGGATGCTAATTCTTTTGCACTTAGAATTGAATAATTGAGTTGGGACCCATTAGCTTTTCCTATTTATGACATAATCAATGCTCGTGCCAAATTTCAAGTTTTTATGACATTGGGAAGTGAGAAAATTAGATTCCGTACGTAAAATTTGGATGCTAATTCTTTGGCGCTTAGAATTCAATAATCGAGTTGGGACCCATTAACTTTTCCTTTGTTTGACATAATCAATGCTCGTGCCAAATTTAAAGTTTCTATGACATTGGGAAGCGAGAAAATTAGATGCCGTACGTAAAATTTGGACGCTAATTCTTTTGCGCTTAGAATCGTATAATCGAGTTGGGACCCATTAGCGTTTCCTATTTATGATAATCAATGCTCGTGCCAAATTTCATGTTTCTATGACATCGGGAAGTGAGAGAATTAGTGGCAATGATGGAAATCGAACGATCTACGTGGGGGGGGGGGGGTAACTGTCGACGACGCTCGCACGCGCGCCATTTATCATAGGATAGTTGTACTATGCCTATAATCTTCCCAGGAGTGTACTCAACAACTTCCCAAAGCTTCATGGCGATCGGATGAATGGTGTAGTAGCGCAAACAGACACACACGCATACATTCAATTTTATATATATAGATAACAACCAATCACAGCGCAGCTTTCATGTTACCTCAGCAGTATAATATATAGTAACCAATCACAGCACAGCTTTCATGTTACCTCAGCATTCTCAATATCCAGCAATTGTCTTGCAAAACGTTCGGCGGATGCATCATTTTGTAGTTGAACATGCTTGCCTTTTGCTTTCGTGCTTGCAATGGAAATCAAACGATCTCGGTCTGGGGGGCATAACTGTCAACGATGCTCGCACGTGTGCCACCTATTGTAGGATAGATGTACTATGCCAGGAATCTTCCCAGGAGTGTACTCAACAACTTCCCAAATTTTCATGGCGATTGGATGAATGGTGTAGTAATGCATAAAGGACAGACAGACAGACATTCATTTTTATATATATAGATGACATCAGGAAGTGAGAGGATTAGATCCGTACGTAAAATTTGGACGCTAATTCTTTTGCGCATAGAATTGAATAATCGAGTTGGGACCCATTAGCTTTTCCTATTTATGACTAGCTGATATACCCGGCTTCGCCCGAGTTAATTTGGTACTGTCGTTTATCTGGTGTTCACACGGAAAATCTTATGAAGTTGTGGTTACTTTAAAGATACCGGAAAAACATATGTTCACCATTTTGCATAGTTCTCTGCGTTACCCAGGAAATACCACGTGGAGGTAACCATGCAACATTTCCTTTTATATAAAATGACATCAGAAAGTGAGAGAATTAGATTTCATACGTAAAATTTGGACGCTAATTCTTTTGCACTTAGAATTGAATAATCGAGTTGGGACCCATTAACTTTTCCGACTTATGACATAATCAATGCTAGTGCCAAATTTCAAGCTTCTATGACATCGGGAAGTGAGGCAATTAGATTTCGTACGTAAAATGTGGACGCTAATTCTTTTGCGCTTAGAATTGAACAATCAAGGTGGGACCCATTAACTTTTCCTATTTATGACATAATCAATGCCCGTTCCAAATTTCATGTTTCTATGACACCAAGAAGTGCGAGAATTAGATTCCATACGTAAAATTTGGACGCTAGTTCTTTTGCGCTAGAATTGAATAATCGAGTTGGGACCCATTAACTTTTGCTATTTATGACATATTCAATGCTTATGGCAAATTTCATGCTTCTATGACTTTGAGAAGTGAGAGATTTAAATTATGTACGTACAATTTCGACGCTAATTCTTCTGCGCATAGAATTGAATAATCGAGTTGGGACCCATTAGCTTTTCCTATTTATGACATAATCAATGCTCGTGCCAAATTTCACGTTTCTATGACACCGGAAAGTGAGAAAATTACATTCCGTACGTAAAATTTGGACGCTAATTCTTTTGCGCATAGAATTGAACAATCAAAATGGGACCCAATAGCTTTTCCTACTTATGACATAATCAATGCTCGTGCCAAATTTCACGTTTCTATGACACCAGAAAGTGAGAAAAATACATCCCGTACGTAAAATTTGGACGCTAATTCTTTTGCGCATAGAATTGAATAATTGAGTCGGGACCCATTAGCTTTTCCTATTTATGACATAATAAATGCTCGTGCCAAAGGCTACCCGGGCAATTCAGGACTCGCAGAACTTCAGGCGTGCTCTAAAAACGCACCTCTTCAGGGAGGCATACCGCATTCCCTAAACAAACCCCTCTGTACTCCGCCTGATAACATGCTCCCTGACCTATTGACTGCAATCCCTGCTAGCCATAATAATACCGATTCTGCCGTCACACGGCCAAATGTCTGACCATTGTCTATGTGTATAGCATCCCCCACTCTCCACCTCCCCATACTGCGCACATCTCCAGCCCTTTACCTTCTATATCTACCCATTACTTGTAGTATGTAAGCTCTGTGGAGCAGGACCCTCACCCCTATTGTTTTCATCAACTGATTACTATGTAACTGCGATTCTGTAATTTTTGTCTTTCTGTTTTCCCCCTGTCTATGCAAACGCTGCGGAATATGTTGGCGCTATACAAATAAGGATTATTATTATCATGCAGCTCTATGTAACTCACAACGTTCGTGGAGGCAAAATTGTGCAAACACATAAATAGTTATATACACACATAGTGTCCTATTTTTTTTTTCATGTGTCGTTCATTTATGGGTCACTCACACGGACATATTTGCACCATGTATTAGCCCACATGTCCACAGTCATGTTGGTAAAATGATAGGGGTTTGTAAATAGCGGATCTGCCGGCAGCTGCTGCGAGTGTACTGCATATGCCGCGTATCACAGCACAGTGTGACCCTTTTTTCATAGTTGGGATGCATATGAAACGCTGCCACAATGTATTGCGTATGGACAGTGCCGCATACATTGCCTATACAAATGTACAGGGTCACGCCGCGTGGGATGCAGAAAAGTAGAGCATGCTGCGATCTATTTGTCATGCATATCTGCATGTAGGATCTACACGTACATGTACATAGATCAATGGAAGTCCCTGGAGTTTCATTGACTCCATTCACCGCGTCTCACGTGGACATGTAACGCATGCGTAATACACAGTGAAAAACGCCTGTGGACATCAGCCCTTATGTAAGCATATTTTGCGTGATTAATACAATTAGCATAAACCCTATTTATGTGTATTGGGGTAGTCAGACTTCTGTGGATACAAATTGCAGCATGTCCTATTTTGGCACATATTACTATCCAAGGTTTCCTATTAAAGTCCGAGGGGTCACATGCACGATACGTGAATATTCCCGAAGGCAGGCCTTCTTTCTAGTGTAATAACACAGTAAATATGCAAAAAAAAGCTGGCAGCGCCAAATATACCCAGTCTGTGACCGTGAAAACGCTGCATATTTCACGGAACTAAACCGCAGCCGCCAATGTAAATGACCCTCAGATTCCGCAGAGCCCCGCAGTCAGAATATGCTTTGGGCATCTTATATTTAAAGGGGTTGTCCCGCGCCGAAACGGGTTTTTTTTTTTTTTTAACCCCCCCCCCGTTCGGCGCGAGACAACCCCGATGCAGGGGTTAAAAAAACCACCCGCACAGCGCTTACCTGAATCCCGGCGGTCCGGCGTCTTCATACTCACCTGCTGAAGATGGCCGCCGGGATCCTCTGTCTTCATGGACCGCAGGGCTTCTGTGCGGTCCATTGCCGATTCCAGCCTCCTGATTGGCTGGAATCGGCACGTGACGGGGCGGAGCTACACGGAGCCCCATTCAGAAAAGAAGAAGACCCGGACTGCGCAAGCGCGGCTAATTTGGCCATCGGAGGGCGAAAATTAGTCGGCACCATGGAGACGAGGACGCCAGCAACGGAGCAGGTAAGTATAAAACTTTTTATAACTTCTGTATGGCTCATAATTAATGCACAATGTACATTACAAAGTGCATTATTATGGCCATGCAGAAGTGTATAGACCCACTTGCTGCCGCGGGACAACCCCTTTAAGCACCAGCACAGCTTTCAGTGCATTTTAAATTTATTATACTATTTTGTCAGCATCAGCTCCATTCCTTTTATTTGCAGGTTTGTCTTTTTGCCAGCACTCTTCAAACACAATCGCCCTGCTGTTCTGTCTCCTCACTATCATCACAAGTATTAGTATTATGGCTGCATTGTCTATATTCAGACAACCCCCCACCCATTGAGCAAATATGGAGCTCACTAGCTCCACTTCCAGTCACTGTGGAAGTGAAAACACATTTCCTGCCGGCTGCGACTAGATTGGAGTGGCTCCTGGCTGCTCCTCTGTTTAGACTGCACTCTAGCCCCTTCACTGATTTGCTGACTAGAATGTAATGGCTGGTGGTAGGATCTCCCAGAAGCCACTGCATTCTAGTCAGCTCAGAAGTGTAGTTGCTAAAAAGAGCCCCAACCAGCAGCCACAACACGCTAGACGCAGCCATCCAATCAGTGAGTGAGGGGCGGGGCTAGTGATGGGCAGCGCTGGGGAGGACATAGCAGCTCTAAACTCCGTGTCCATGTCTTCCGGCCTTCGGTTCCTGCACGTAGAGCGGCACATCCAGCAGGTGAGGCCATTATATCTCTACTGAATATTAGTGTCTATTACAGCTACTTTAACCAGGGCATTGTGGGTAACGGGGGTTGTAGGTAATGGGGGGCACCTGCCGCTGCTAGAGCCATTGTGAGCAACGGGGTTTTTAGCCACCACCAGTGAATTGTGGGTAATAATGGGTGGCTCCTATCACCACAGGGGACATTTTGGGTAATTGTGGGGGCTCCTGTCATCGCCGGGGTATTGTAGGTAATGATGGGTGGCTCCTATCACCACAAGGGCATTGTCTGTAATGGAGACTCCTCTCCCTGCTGGGGCATTGTGGGTTATGGAGGGGCTTCTGGTACCACTGGGACAAAATGCTGACACAATGGATCTCCCAGCCTTCCTAGAACCCTCTAGAGTGATATGAGAAAAGTAGGCTGACTTGCCATTTAGGGCACTAGGAAAGCTGAGTGACTCATTGGCTATCGCTTAGGTTTCCCAGGTTCTTAAACTGCAAACCTGGAGTTACGGAAGAATATTGGAAAGGGAAGTAGCTTTGCATTCAGGATACAGGGAAAGGTGAGTGACTATAAAAGTGAACAGGTGACTCGGTGGCTGAGATCAAACTTTCCTAGGCTCCTGAACAACAACTCTGACTAGTTCTGGAATGATATTGCAAAGGAGGCAGATTTGCAATTCAGGACACTAGGAAAGCTGTGTGACAAAACATGTTGGTAACTTGACCATTATCTAGCATGCTTTTTTGAACCCCCTAACACTGACATGAACAGAGCCCAGCTCGGTAGTCGTCACCCCACTTTCCTAGGCTCCTGAAAACAAAATGGTGTAGATATGTAATAATGTTGGGCAAGAAAGGCCGGTGTGTTGAGCAGAAGACTAGGAAAGCTGGATGGCAAGTTGTGGTGGCAGCCATATTCAATTCGCTAAGCTACAAAAATATTGGATTAGTCATTTTGGTGACTAGACGGAAGATGATGATTGGGATTTGTGTCTGGGAGGTGAGGAGAAACTTCCGGAATACTCATTGGGTGTCTCATCTGAAGTTTTTGCATCTATGGTTGATAAGATTTGGGTTCTCACAAAACCTATTATTACAGTGTGTGTACAACCTTCCACGAGAGCGCGCACTTTACTGTTTCCCTCGCTGCTGCCTACGCTCAGCGCTGCTGCCTACGCTCAGCGCCGCTCAGCGCTGCTGCCCACGCTCAGCGCCGCTGCATACAGGTGCATGCGATCAGCGCCGCTGCATACAGGTGCATGCGATCAGCGCCGCTGCATACAGGTGCATGCGATCAGCGCCGCTGCATACAGGTGCATGCGATCACTGCTGCTGCCCGCAGGCACACACGTTCAATGCTGCTTCATGCAGGTGCACACGTTAATCTCTGGTACAGATAGCGATGCACACTCAGCTCTGCTACATGCAGGTATATAGTGGTCTATAGCTCAGTGACTGTAGTCTCTCTCTGTAGTAGATGCAATCTGTAGAGTATAGCAGAGATACAGGATATTACTTCAGAATACACCAAATATACTGGGGGCCCCACAGTAACATATACTATACTAAGTGCTGTTATATACCGACATGTAATATGCACTACGCGCTGCGGAATAAGTTGCCGCTATACGAATAAAGATTATTATTAGTATGTTGCCATGTCCCTAAGACGTGGAAGACCAAGCCGTGGGCGACGAACACTTCAAAACGATTCCTTGGCTTGATAGTTCTTAAAACATTTACAACCATTTTCCCAAGCTTTTTATGTTCAAGTAGTATGGTCAGTCTGTACTGTAAATCACACCAACACAATCCATAGCGGAGTCCTCCACACACTCAGACCATACAGGGGACATTGGGGAGCGTTTACTCCAGAATGACTTTTGGGCATCGGTACTCAAGAAGGATGCATCAGAGCTTGAGCAGGTACAAAGGTGGGCAACTAAATTAATAATTGGAATGGGCGGACTACAATACCCAGAGAGGCTGTCAAGATTGGAGTTATTTACTGCAGAAACAAAAACAATGAGACAGCAGTGGGGTGACAAAAAGAGAACCCCTCTGTATAAATACTCATTGTAAAAAAAGGAGTTGTTGGAATCAGATGAAACTTTCTCTGTGTGATTGTAAGAGCGCCTACCCACTGGCGATATTTTCTATCTTGCGCTGCGAGAGCAAGTGAAAACACTCGCCTCGCAGCGCAAGAAAGACGCCGGAATGAGACCGGGATATGGCCAGTCTTTTCAATTGGGCCAGCGGCAGCAGCGCTAGCCCCATTGAAAAGATATGGAGAATACCGCGGACGTCTGCCACAGCTGTGTCAGCTGTGGCAGGAGTTTCCTTCATCCCCACAGGGATGAAGGAATCTTCTGTCACAGCTGTGACAGAAGTGCAGCATGCTATCCCATTGCTTTTAATGGGGTCGGCGGTGCTGCAGGACCCATTGAAAGCAGTGGTTTTTGGCAAACCCTGCAGTATGATTTTCGGGGAAGGGCTTGAAATATAAGCCCTTCCCTGAAAATCATCAATAAGTGGTTAAAAAAGTGAAAAAAAAAAGTACTCCCCTCTCCGCTGCTCACACGCGTCCTCCGGCTGGCTCCCTTACACTGCTAACCAGCACTTTCAGCAGGCGGGGATTTAAAAATCTCCGCCTCCTGAAAGGGCTATGCTGATTGCCTGAGTGCTCAGCCAATTACAGATGGTGCTTAGTGCTATTCATGAATGAATAACTATCTTAGGTATTCATGAATGAATAGCTAAGCACTATCTGTAATTGGCTGAGCGCTCAGCCAATAGTTAAGCAGTAGCTGCTATTGGCTGAGTGCTCAGCCAATCAGCACAGCTATTTCAGGAGGCGGAGATTTTTAAATCCCCGCCTGCTGAAAGTGCTGGATAGCAGTGTCGGGGAGCCAGCCGGAGGACGTGTGTGAGCGGCGGAGAGGTGAGTACTTTTTTTTTCACTTTTTTAACCACTTATTGATGATTTTCAGGGAAGGGCTTATATTTCAAGCCCTTCCCCGAAAAATCATACTGCAGGGTTTGCCAAAAACCACTGCTTTCAATGGGACCGGCAGCAGTGCAGATCCCATTGAAAGCAATAGGATAGCATGCTGCACTTCTGCCACAGCTGTAGCAGAGGATTCCTTTATCCCCGCGGTGATGAAGGAAACTCCTGCCACAGCTGTCACAGAAGTCTGTGGTATTCTCCATATCTTTTTAGTGTGGCTAGCGCTGCTGCCGCTGGCCCCATTGAAAAGACTGGCGATATCCCGGTGTCATCCCGTGTTTTTTTTTCTCGCACTGCGAGGTGAGAGTTTTCACTTGCTCTCGCAGCGCAATGGAGAAAAAAAACGCCAGTGGGTGTCCGCCCTAACATTGATATAAATAGGTGACTTACAATATCAGAGCAAAAGAATTATTTATTGTGGAGAACTGACCCTTTGTAGAGAGGCTTTAGTACCCTGTTGTATTGCCTCTAACTTGGATATAAGATGTGATACCAGCAGGCATGGAGGCTCTAGTACCCTGTTGTATTGCGTCTAGTTTAGATACAAGCTGTGATACGGCCGGACATGGAGGCTCTAGTACCCTATTGTATCACCTCTACCTTGGATACAAGATTTGATATAAATAGGCATAAAGGTTCTAGTACCCTGCTGTACCCCCTCTAGTTTGGATACAAGCTGTGATACGGGTGGGCACAGAGGCTCTAGTACCCTGCTGTATCACCTCTAGTTTGAATACGAGATGTGATACAGTTGGGCATAGAGGTATACAGGTTCCGTTTGGTATCCTGCGACAGTTCACTCTCTATTTGCTGTTACTGAGCCTCTAGATCATCCAAACTCATTGACTGTCGAAGTTGGCGTCCCAGATGGTCCTATATATTAATCTGGTGCTTGGGCAGTCAGGGAAGTATGACAATGTTGTGGAGACTTCGCATTTCTCCTTGAGAAATGCAAAGTCCTACATCTGGGCAAGAAAAATGAAAAACAGCACATACAGAATGGGAGTAATTGGGCTAAGCAGCAGCACATGTGAAAAAGATTTGGGTATACTAATAGATCGTAGACTGAACATGAGTCAACAATGTGATGCAGCAGCCAAAAAGGAAAAGACAATTCTGGAATGTATTAGGAGAAGCAGAGTCTAGATCACGTAAGGTAATTATTCCGCTCTACTCCTCCGTGGTGAGATCTCATCTGGAATACTGTGTTCAGTTCTGGGCACCAGAAAGAAATAGACTATCTCGAGCAGTGGTGGCGAACCTACGGCACGTGGGGCCCTCCCTGCTGGCACATGACGCCATCGGTCGCTCACCACTTGTGAATACCGGCAGGGGCCGCGGCTTCCATGTTGGCATTCACTCAGCGCCACTGATCCCGGCGCACACTGTGACGTCAGTGTGCAGCCGGAATCCTCCTCCCCTGACGTCTCCTACTACTTGCTTCCACGAGAGCATGGGGAGTAGGCGTCTGGTAGCACACTGACATCACAGCATGTGCCAGGGATACATATTAACTTTTTCTTCCCCACTTCTGCCATAATCATCAATTCCAGCAACCTGATTAGTTGTTTGGTGAATCAGTCAACCCGAACAACCAATCAGGTTGCTGGAATTGCTGATTAGGGCAGACGTGGGGAAGCAAAAGTTAATATGCTCAGTGTCAGCAGCAACACCGGGCAGAGGAGGAGCAGAGCTTCCACGAGGAGGAGGGGGTAAGTATATGGGTCTCGGGGAAGGGGGTTGGGGATGTCACTATAATACAGGGGGCCGCTGTGGGGTGTCGCTATTACACTGGGGGCCGCTGTGGGGTGTCGCTATTACACTGGGGGCCGCTCTGGGGTGTCGCTATTACACTGGGGGCCGCTCTGGGGTGTCGCTGTTACACTGGGGGCCGCTCTGGGGTGTCGCTACTACACTGGGGGCCACTCTGGGGTGTCGCTACTACACTGGGGGCCACTCTGGGGTGTCGCTACTACACTGGGGGCCGCTCTGGGGTGTCGCTACTACACTGGGGGCCGCTCTGGGGTGTCGCTACTACACTGGGGATCGCTACTACACTGGGGGCCGCTGTGGGGTGTCGCTACTACACTGGGGGCCGCTGTGGGGTGTCGCTACTACACTGGGGGCCGCTGTAGGGGGGGTCCCTATCGTACTGGGGGCCGCTGTAGGGGGGGTCCCTATCGTACTGGGGGCCGCTGTAGGGGGGGTCCCTATCGTACTAGGGGCCGCTGTAGGGGGGGTCCCTATCGTACTGGGGCCGCTGTAGGGGGGGTCCCTATCGTACTGGCGGCCGCTGTAGGAAGGGGTCCCTATCGTACTGGCGGCCGCTGTAGGAAGGGGTCCCTATCGTACTGGCGGCCGCTGTAGGAAGGGGTCCCTATCGTACTGGCGGCCGCTGTAGGAAGGGGTCCCTATCGTACTGGCGGCCGCTGTAGGAAGGGGTCCCTATCGTACTGGCGGCCGCTGTAGGAAGGGGTCCCTATCGTACTGGCGGCCGCTGTAGGAAGGGGTCCCTATCGTACTGGCGGCCGCTGTAGGAAGGGGTCCCTATCGTACTGGCGGCCGCTGTAGGAAGGGGTCCCTATCGTACTGGCGGCCGCTGTGGGGAAGGTCACTGTTATCGCTGGGGGGGTGTCACTATTACCGCTGGGGTATGTTTACTTGTGGCAGAAATGGGCAGGGACGCTTCAAAATAGACAGCGTGCAGATTTTGACTGGTTTTTGGATGCGGAAATGCTGCAGAATTTTCGGCAGACCTTTCCGCTGAGGACATTCTGCAGTGTTTCCGCATCCAAAAAGTAGTCAAAATCCGCACGCTGTCTATTTTTAGAACGACGGAGGTAAAATCATGCGTCGTGATAAGCCCCGCCTCCTGGCTTGATGGCACTTTGCCATAAATATGTGGGTTTTGGGTTAGAGTTTGGGCACTTGGTCTTTAAAATGTTCGCCATCACTGATCTAGAGCAAGTTCAGAGAAGAGTTACCAAGATGTTGAGCGGTCTGCAAATCATGTCCTATGAGGAACGGGTAAAGGATCTGGGATTGTTAAGGGCGAGCACCCACTGGCGTTTTTTTACCTGCGTTTTGCGTTTTGCGTTTTTCCTGCACAGGCATAGAGATAACGTGTTCCTGTCCACTGGCGTTTTTTTTTGCGTTGCGTTTGCGTTTTTAACATAGGAACTGTCAGTTGCATATGTGTCCTTATTTTTCTCCATTGAAATTAATGGAAAAGCCGCGAAAACGCCGCGAAAACGCCGCGAAAAGCGCGGGAAACGCGGCGAAAACGCTGCGTTTTTTCCCCGCGGAAAACGCAAACGCCAGTGGGTGCTCGCCCTTAGCTTGCAAAAAAAGAAGGCTGAGAGGAGACTTAATAGCGGTCTACAAATACCTGAAGGGCTGTCACAGTGCAGGAGGATCAGCCCTATTCTAATCTGCACAAGGAAAGACTAGAAGCAATGGGATGAAACTGAAAGGGAGGAGACCCTGATTACATATTAGACAGTGAGGGGGATCAGTGAGTGAAACAGGTTGCCACGGGAGGTGGGGAGTTCTCTTTCAATGGAAGTGTTCAAACAGAGGCTGGGCAGACATCTGTCTGGGATGATTTAGTGATCCTGCACTGAGCAGGGTGTTGGACCAGATGACCCTGGAGGTCCCTTCCAACTCTACCATTCTTTGATTCTGAGGCATTCCAATGACCCCCTTGTGTGTGTGGCCGAGCATTATTTTGCTGGAAAATATACAGGAGATCTATAATGTATACCACCTATACATAACTAATTATGTACAGAAGATATGAGGTCTCTGCAGCCCTATCTTTGATTTCAATGGGGCCGCCAGCAGCATGGTACCACGTGCTAGGTGCATGCTGTGTGGTGTGATATCGCTGCATTCAAAATAATGGCAGGATTGCCACTTCTCTGGAGTGATGCAAGACGTTTTTTGATACAAAAATGCCTCGCATCCGCGCCAAATTTGCATATTCGCGTGCGTGATATTGGGCTGTGATTCATGGCCCATGTGATATTAGCCTGAGGTGCTACAAACAATTTTTCATGTTGTCCAGGAAATATGTCATGTTTGGAAAGCTTATTGCCAAGGGGCTAGATCATGTATACAAATTGATTTTACAGATTTATGCAGCACAGTTTAGGTATGGGCCCCTGAACCTTTAGTTACGCCCCTGTATCCAGCCATTGTATTTATGATTTGTTGTCTCTTTTCCTCTACTTTTTCTCAGCCTAATTTTTTTTTACAGGTACCATCAGCACTTTTGGCCACCATATCTCTTCAGTCCCGAGCGTGATGGTAAGCTGTTTTTATCACTTCCATCTTTCCCATGTCCAGACCTATGTTGTGTGATATCAGAGATGCACTTTTGCATGTGTGTACACACACGCCAGCATGTGTGCATATGTATGTGTGTGCACATATATTTACATTTAGTTTGCTTGTCAGCATTAGAGCAAAAATTCCCTCCCACCCCCCTTTCAAGTAAGTGTTCACATATGGATACATAGATGAATATACATTTATGTAAATATGCATATACCTGTATATTTTTCCTACTAGTGTAGGCATCGGTGGATGGCTAATGGTTGTACGTAAAATATGATTTCCTGTTAGTAGACTTAACTTGGATGCTTTTGCAGATTTTATATATTTCCATAAACTCCAAATGCCCCATTTGTTTCTTTTATGCACAATTTTTTTAATGCGTTATAGTAATTCGCTAAATAACATCATTTGACTAAAATTAAGTTTGTTGGTGAGTTAATATTTAAATAGAAATAATCAGCATAGTAGACTTAGGGCTCCCACCCACTTGCATGAGCGAGTTGCGATTTTTTTAGCGCTGCGATAGAGCGCTAAAACTTTCTAGTTTGGAACGAATGAGTTGTAATGTGGCTTTGCGCACTTGTGTTTTTTTCTCTCAGCGCGGTTGCGTTTTTTATCGCTTTCGACTGCCCTATATTAGTCCTATTTTTCCCTCGCCCATGCAAGTCAATGGTTGGCGTAAAATCGCATAGCACATTGCAGAATCGCATGTGCGACTGCGTTGCGATGCTGCGATTTTTCTCTCAGGCAGGGAGGAGGGGGAGGGCAGGCTTTTTCTGCTCAGCAGTGCTGGGGAAGGGCACGGCAGTCAGTGTCAAAAACGCTGCAATTAAAAAAAACACAGGACAGCCACAATACATAGAGCTTTGCGATGCGAGTTTAGTGGGGGAAAATCGCAGTGCAATCGCACAAAAACGCAAGTTGCCAACTGCGATATCAAGAACGCACTATTGCCCTCGCAAGTGGGTGGGAGCCCTTAGGAAAATACTACTGTACTGTCCTATGTTTTGTTATCAAATTTTAAGAAATTGCTAATTGTATCATCATTTATTTTATACTTGATATGCATGTCGTTTTATCAATTGTGCATCGCTTATTCGTGTATTAACCCTCTCCAATCCAATGTCGGGCCTGCCCTGACATCGTAATTTCACTCCACAGCTCCGATGTCGGGGCAGGCCCGACACGGCAGTGCAGGAGTGCATCTGCACCTGATCATCAGACACATTGGGTGCAGATACACTCCTGCACTGGTCCTCATCGAGGACCCCCGAGGAGAAGGCAGGAAGGGGTTTTAACCCTTTCTGCCTTCTCCTTTACACATTACATAGCGCTCAATTAGCGCTATGTAATGCACGGAGATTCCGGCCGGCAATCATGTGACCGCCGGTGTCACCTGACCCCCAGCGGTCACATGAACGCCGAGCCGGGAGCCTGCACAGTGGGGGGACCTGCTTACCTGTCTGGCGTCTTCCGCATTCTCCCTTCTGTCTCCCGGCTCAGCGATCATGTGACCGCTGGGTGCCACCTGACCCCATCGGTCACATGATCGCCGAGACGGGAGGCAGAGGGAGAATAC